>NC_089756.1:356596-379533 GCF_040412425.1 Macrobrachium rosenbergii | reverse complement strand
TGGTGATCAATTAGAAGCTACTGATATTTTATATACAGCTGATGGGTCAGGAAAATCTAATGGCTTTATCCAGAAAAATAACAGAAAGGGAACAAGAAGGTGTCCACTTTAAGTGTCATACGCCATATAATTTTTTATATCTCCGACACAACTACAGCTATCCAGTTCACGCCCACTACTTAACTCCCCTATTACCACCTACCTACAGTAAATAAATATTTTCTAGTTAATAACTGCCAAGCGGTGAGACGACGTCTCTCCATTACAGGGAAACATCACTTCATCCAAAGGGATTTCCTCCCTTCCGGAAACACTCCCCTTCTTCAAAGTCTAATGAAGATCCGGTTTTTTTTTTTTTTTTTCTTTTAAATATCGCCCTCGTTTTCTTCTTAGCTCCTGTCAGTTTAACATCACGTCTCCCTCGTCTCTGTCTTAGCCATTTTTACGAGGATCACGCCACAAGAGAAGGGGGAAGCACTTCCCTCCGCGCACGCAAAGCTGTCAAGTGAAACGGAGGTCCGTCTTAAAAGTCGAAGACTCTCATGCAGTGTATTATAGGACGGCGATGATACGGTCTACCTACACGAATATATGCGCATAGAAAACGGGTCTACGTGTATCAATATACGCACATAGAAAATGGGGTTTGGAGTCTGGCAGGTTACTGATTAAAATTATTTTCTTTGGGGTACTGTCACCCTACGAAATTTTTTTGTGGCTTTAGCCAACGACTTTGGAATATAAGTTCATTTATTCGATACGAAATACAGAAAGTCAACGTTTTCTGCGTAAATGAATATAAGAAATGATCAGCTCATTATAATGCCAAGAAGTACAGTACATTTAATATACTTTCCAAGAAGTTAAGTACATTTAATACCCCTTTCAAGATGTACTTAATATCCTATTCAAGATGCATAGTACATTTAATATCTTCACATAGTAGCATCTGAATGTTATAATTTGACAAGAAAACATCTCCCATTCAATTTTTAAAAATAATGTCTTTTTACAACTAGAAAATTAATATTAAATAATTTTTTTTATAAAGTCTTACCATCAGTATATAAATTAATTTTTCTAATCTTCCTCTTCCCACTGGTATGTTACTCATTCGTAACTAACCGACGTTAGAGGTTACATAAGGTCTCCGGGTTTCCGTTGCATTATATTTCTTTCAAGACAATACCTAAAATAATTATGCCAAAAATAACACCTATTACTATATACTAAAACAGTCATGACGCATAAATGAAATTAATTTGTTAATTTATTTTTCTGTTGCCTTCTACTACTTCTTTCTAATGAACACCATATCCTTAGGAAGCTTGAATCTCAAGTCAATGGCCCCCCCTCTGAGCTTGTTCCATAAGAATATGGTTCGTCTTCTGATGATGATGATGATAATAATAATAATAATAATAATAATAATAATAATAATAATAATATGAGCAACAACCCAGCATTCATTATTAGGAGAATATTCATGAAAAAAAAAGTCCCATTGCTCTTAGGAGACTTGAGTCTCACGTCTGTGGCCCCTGTGAGCTTGTTCCACATGAAAAGGGTTCATAATAATAATAATAATAATAATAATAATAATAATAATAATAATAATAATAATAACAACCTAGCATTCACTATTTAGAGAATATTTATAAAAAAAAAAGTCTCACTGTTCATAAAGTCTCCTGAAAAATGAAAGTGTCTGGTCAGACCGAAAAAAACCCTGATTCGCGAAGAATCCAGATTACTGAGGATCGATCATTCCAGGCTTAATCACAGTCCCGGAGGAGGAAATGGAATCTGAACAATACGCATGGGATCATCTCCTTAAATACGGGATCAAGACAGGTCAGCGTTATACAAATATCGAATACCTAGGGCCGAGACGATATCATCATCCAACGTCAAATATGAAACATGAAACCTCATACTGCATTTGCTTTATCAAAGTAATGAATACGGGATGAGGATATTAATTCCTGGGTAAATATTTGAATTCAAGTTGGATTTAATTACCCCATGCAAGTAGCAAAAATGAGAGATGAAGGATACTGGTCCCTCATTAACTGAATAAGTAATTCGTTTCCGACAAAGGTACATTTTAGCCGTGGGGAAACATGACTATCGCTGTGTTTTTCGATAAGTTTAATACGAATCATATCAGTTATATTACCTCGTAAATTATCGTACAGGATTTATCTGTTCTCTTTAAAATAAGACCTACATTACTCGTAAGTTACAATGCAACACAAATGCGAATTACCATCATAAATCCACAGGGGCCACTGATGAACGACTTTCATACACAAATGGTAATTTGCAAATTGCACCTATAAAGCACACAGGCAAAAAAAAAAAAAAAAACAATTACATGCGATTCTAATATTTCTCTTCAGAGAACTGAACAGTCAACTGGGTGTAAATAAACACACAGCAGGCTCATTTACCTTTCTAGCTTTTATTTGGTTGTTAATTTATTTATGTTTTTGTTGTTACGTCTTGTAAATTATTTATGTTTAGTTTTTCTCTTTTTTTCCAGCACTCATTTTCTCACTTTAGGGCATCTAATTTTGTGGCAGCTTACTTTGAAAACTCAAGCCGGTTATTTTACCTCTTTGTATATGAATCTGCGGATATTAATATTATTTGTAAATCTGTGATTTACGAATAATAGCATTTTAAGTAACAAGTACTTTAAGTAGCAAGGAACAACAAAAATTACAAGAAAAGAAGCCAATGAAAGTGATAATCAAATGTAGCTCATAAAAAAGTCGACCACTTCATTGCAGATTCCGAAAGGTAAAATTGGCCCCATTAATATAAAAATAATTAGTGCCTCACAAAAAAAGTGCATATTTTTACTGCCTCACAAAAAAATATGCATATTTTTACTGCCTCACAAAAAACATGCATATTTTTACTGCCTCACATAAAACATGCATATTTTTACTTCCTCACAAAAAAATATGCATATTTTTACTGCATATGCATATTTTTACTGCCTCACTAAAAAATATGCATATTTTTATGCATATTTTTACTGCTCACAAAAAAATATATATGCATATTTTTACTGCCTCAAAAAATATGCATATTTTTACTGCCTCAAAAAATATTTTTACTGCATATGCATATTTTTTTCACAAAAAATATGCATATTTTTACTGCCTCACAAAAAATATGCATATTTTTACTGCTGCCTCACAAAAAATATGCATATTTTTACTTCACAAAAATATGCATATTTTTACTGCCTCAAAAAAATATGCATATTTTTACTTTTATTTTTACTGCCTCACAAAAAATATGCATATTTTAAAAAAATATGCATATTTTTACTCACAAAAATATGCATATTTTTACTGCCTCTAAAAAAATATGCATATTTTTGCCTCTAAAAAATATGCTGCCTCACAAAAATATGCATATTTTTACTGCCTCACAAAAAATATGCATATTTTTACTGCCTCACAAAAAATATGCATATTTTTACTGCCTCACAAAAATATGCATAAAAAAAATATGCATATTTTTACTGCCTCACAAAAATATGCATATTTTTCCTATGCATAAAAAAAATATGCATATTTTTACTGCCTCACAAAAAATATGCATATTTTTACTTCACTTTATGCATATTTTTACTGCCTCACAAAAAATGCATACGCATAAAAATATGCATTTTTTACTGCCTCACTGCCTCAAAAAAAATATGCATATTTTTACTGCCTCACAAAAAAATATTTTTACTTCCATATTTTTACTGCCTCACAAAAAATATGCATATTTTTACTGCCTCACAAAAAATATACATATTTTTACTGCATATCAAAAAAAATATATGCATATTTTTACAACAGACTCGACAGTCAAAGACACACAAACCATGAGAATTCGTCGGCATAGGAATTTGAACGGAAAATTACAAGAGAAGAAACCCCACCATCAAGTATTGATAGGGCTTCAGGAATAAAAGTCTTACTTCCACCGGCAAGTCCGGCGGTAAATGCAAGTTTCTCAGACCTCCTTAAAAGTCCGGCTCAAAAGTCCGGCTTATCCTTGTAAATCAAGGAAATGTCGGGGAAAGTCTGAAAGACCGGTAGGTCAGCCATCGACTTGCGGGACTCGATCTGTTGGCTAAGACACTGATGCTAGTTTTCCTTTTCTTTCGTTCAGCAATTCCTGAAACTGTTAGTTTGCTTTGCTTGACATTCAAATAAAGTGTAATGAAAATCCAGGTGAATACGTTTCTCTTATAATAAATAAATAAATATGTGAATGAATAATGAAAATCCAGGTTTATAAGTTTCTTACGATACATAAGTATATAAATATAATGAAAATCCAGGTTTATAAATTTCATTTATAATACATATATAAATATATAAAATAATGAAAAGCAAGGTTTGTTTGTTTCTCTTATAATAAGTAAATAAACATATAAATAATGAAAATCCACGTTTATTAGTTTCTCTTATAATAAATAAATATATAAATAAATAATGAAAATCCTGGTTTATACGTTTCTCTTATAATAAATATAACGAAAATACATGTTTATAAGTTTCATTTATAACACATAAATAAACAATGAAAACCCAGGTCTATAAGTTTCTCTTATAATAAATAAAATACATAAATAAATAAATGTATAAATAATGAAAATCCAGGTCTATACGTTTCTCTTATAATAAATAAATATATAAATAATGAAAATCCAGGTTTACAAGTTTCTTTTTTAACAAATAAATATACAAATAGATAAATATACGGACAAACGAACCATGATACCAACCACACTTCGCCGCTCTGAACAGATCTCGAACAATAAGACAACATCACACTCAAGACAAACCCCAGCACGGGGGACGTTAATTATTTCTGAGAAGGCGTAAGGTAATCACCAAACATTCCCCTTGTTAAACTAACAAACAAATAACATTTCGAAGACACACGAGCCATAAAAACGCCTCAATGGAAGTGACGATACTGGACCAACTATCTATAAGTCAACATTTGCCGATGTGCTTACGGCGTCCCACACGACCCGTATTTGCTTGTCTTTAACGTCGTTAATATTTTACTTATGATTGTGTGTTTTATAGCTAAAATCAACATCGTTAGTGGATTTATTTTAACACGTGAGTGGTGGTCACACTTTTTTTACTCTAGACTGTAAATATTGACCTAAGAGTCCTTTCATTTTCGTAAAAAATAAAATCACCTACAAGAGCGCATTGCTTGTTATGTTCTTAAAAAAAAAACCACCCGGCCAAGGCAGCCACACGACTCATATAAAATTCATAAATAAAAATTGACAATTTACCAACAACCACTTTTCAAATTCTGTCCACGAACACAATACAATAACAGATAGACGTTCTTCTTTAAGAAGAAGAAAAAAAAAGAGAGCTAAACTTAAAATTTCAGTAACATGGCCGTTCATTTTTTTTAACAAATTTCTCAAATTTAACAACATTTGGTTCTTCATAAAGCACCGATAAAGAAGGTCAGATGATATTATTATTATTACTATTATTATTATTATTATTATTATTATTATTATTATTATTATTATTATTATAAATTAAAGAAATCACGAAGTTGTCTTACAACAGTAGAATGCAGTGCGGGATTTTCTAAGCTAAACGAACACTTCCCTTGATGAAAATTAAAGCAGTTAGGTAGTTAGGTCTGAAAATATAATAGCGTTCATATGCTGTCTGTCTGTTAATACCATTCATATGCTGTCTGTCTCTCTGTCTGAAAATTTAATAGTATTCATATATTGTCTGTCTGTCTGAAAATTTAATAGCATTCATATATTGTCTGACTGTCTGAAAACTGAATACCAATCATAAGGTGTCTGTCTATCTGTCTAATTGAGAATGTAATCGCATTCATACGCTGTTTGTGTCTGTCTGCCTGTCTCACAAACAAACGCACACACCAGCACACGCAAAAGAGAAAACCGGATAAACTTGGCAGCAATATATTTGGCCTACACAAAGGGGGGGACAAACGGGACGGAATCTATTACGGTCATTCTTTCCTCTCGCTTTGTCGCCCGGCCAAAAAAAAAAAAAAATACAAAATGGAAAATAAAATGAATGAGCAGACTACCAATTATTCCGGATTTAACCGAATGAATTTCTATTGTTTATATCCGTGTAACTTGTGTTTTTTTTTTTTTTTTTAGGTTTTACTTTTTTCCCGTAAAATCCGGTTAAGCAACTTCAAAGACAACGAGAGAATGTAATTTTGCAAAAATGACAGTGGTTCACAGTATTATCTTCCGATGTAATTAAAAATTCCGACAGCCTACATGTTGGTGAACGCACAGACATGCGCACAAAGAACATTCTCTCTCATATGATACTCCACAGCATTACCTATCCAGCGTCACTAAAATTCCTACGCATTGCATATGAACAAACATGCTCAAATATGCACTCACAAAGCAAACTCGTTTGCTCTCTTTTTCTCTCACACACGCAAATATGCCCACAGACAAAATTACACTTACACATACATGCATACATACATACATATTATATATATACATATATATGTGTGTTTGTATATAAATATAATGCATATAAACACATTTATATAATATAAATATATATGTATCTTCTTCTTCTTTTTTCTTTTAACGTGCTTTTATTCCCATTTTTGTATGTATATGTTTGATTTGGCTTTGGGGTATGTGGTCTCGATCGGCTGCCCTGCCTATGTATATGTCATGTGTGTGTGTATACGTCATGTGTTTGTTTGTGTGTGAACGTGCTTATGTTTCAGAGAGCTAGTACCATCCTTTCGACACCCTAAAAAAAAAAAAAAAAAAAAAAAGTTGCACATGACGTATGAACGCTCCTCGAGTCTCCTGGTGACATTACGCCCTTCAATCACCGGCGTGGCCACCACCATACTATCGACGAGAAGGAGACTTACGACCCACCCGCCTTTCGAGACTGACACCCGACAGCATTTCTTATACCCGTGGAACGTGCCTTCCGCTGAAACCACTTGGAGGGAAATGCTCATGTGATAAACAAGAGGCAAAAGACAAACGACGCCTCGTGACGGGAAAAACAGCTGCAATCTACTTGCAGCAACTTTGGGGGGAGTCATTTTATTCAGCTGCAATAATACTACTGTACGTTCTGTAGCCCAGCTTTGAAAATTCACTCTTAAGAATATATGGGATTGTTTCTGTAAATAATGTAAATACTAACAAGAATCAAGTTCATTCTCAAAGTTTATCTTGGTGAAAATGATTCAATGTACGTAACCTTACTAAAATTTTATCAAATACCTGTATTAACTTACTTCTGTATAATTTAACAGACAATCATTCCCAAGAATATATATATTATTTCCTTGCTATAAAAGTACTAGATTAAGCCTCATGTCAAAATATTCAATAACCCAAAAACTCAAATTATATGAGTTGAATAAGAGCACTAATGACAACCAAGAAAAGTCTAAGTGCAACTGAAAAAAATTACACATCTTTACACAAATCAGTACATTTTAGCATACCAACCAACATAATACAAAAAATTACAGATTATCAAATTACCATAATCACCCTCCCACTACAACGCTTCCATGAAAAAATAATTGGTTAGCAACAAGAAAGATAAAGCATCAAATTACTCTTGACGGAATTACTTCTCATACTTAATGAGATTTTGGAATAGCGTCAATAATTAAAAGCTTTACGCCAACTGCTGCCGATCTCATGCACCGAGTAAGAGACAACGCACTGGAAAATATTCTTATTAACAATCTAAGCAATTCTTCCGTGCTCAGTATTGCACTTTTAACTGCATGTATGTGTATGTGAAAATTACGCACGTACATACACACACACAAACACACACATATATATACACGCATATATTATGCATATATTAACTGCATGTATGTGTATGAGAAAATTACACACGTACATACATACATACATACACACAAACACACACACATATATACACGCATATATTATGTATACACACATATTTAATGTATATATATAAACATATCACTGAATTTTTACATAAATTTCTTAATTCCATTCCACGAAGCCATACCTCCAAAAGAGCAAAAGGAGAGAGAGAGAGAGAGAGAGAGAGAGAGAGAGAGAGAGAGAGAGAGAGAGAGAGAGAGAGAGAGAGAGGATGCCAGTGATTAAACCGGCAAGAAAATCCAGCGCAGAGCGCAGGATATAAATCCACAAAAATAAACGAGCCTCCGCAAGCACGCAACAGGATATAATCTCCATTGCGCTATCCTCTCAGATATACCGTGACGTTAATGGCGATAACTACATGCAATGCAAATAAGCGAGATATCTTTTGCGCGAGGATAAATTCCGAATTCGTGCGTATCCGACGGCCCTCTGGCCCGACCAATCGAGACCAAACCCCATAAATAAAATTTTTTATTAAAAATGTGTTTACACTTAGCGCTGCAAACGAATAGGCCCAAGTTCTCGCTCGTGCGCGCGCGCGTACAAAAGCATACTCACACCCTAAATTACGTAGGTATGTTCGTATACTTATATACAAGCGATACTCTTTTCTAAAGATTTTTTTTTTCTAAACTTCAATATTAGTATTGATGCCAATAATAATATCATAACGATGACGAAAGGCGAGCAATCATGAATGAAGCGAACGGAGACATTCGCATCGTACCAAATTCTATCTGAAATATTGTCTGCGCGTTCCTATCTTTAATTGTTCCAATTAAACTCCGCGAATTTACAATGGACACTGTGACTTGCACTCCAGTATAACAGCCATTATCTAAAAGGGATTATCTTCTCATGCTCACGAGATAAACCTTTTACATTCCAAACGAGCACTTGATATGTATGCTAAATTCAGAATTAACCTCCATTCGCTACTGATGTTTCAGACCGAGGATTCAATACTTTCTAACTGAATTGAATTGAAAAGAATATAAAATTTAGGCCACCGTCCAAGGCAGTTTTCAGAGACAAACGAGCAGATGACACTGAAGAGTTCAAACGAATGAAACCCTACACAAATCAATACCCGGATCAATCGATCACGAGTTGTCCACAACGGGCTGGTTGCTTGTTTGTGTCTTTATATATATATATATATATATATATATATATATATATATATATATATATATATATATATATATATATATATATATATATATATACAGTTTAAGTGAAATACATACATACATACATAATACATACACACATACATATATATATACATAAACATATATGTATATATGTATGTAAATATATATATACATATATATATATTTACATACACAACGTATACATACATATACATACATGTTTATATACGTATATATGTATGTATGTAATTATGTATATATGTATGTACTTCACCTTAACCATTCTGGCTGGCATTTCAGACGTAAAGACGGGAAAGCAGTAATGACACAATAAAAAAAATTTCCCGATTTCGGGTCTTGACCGTAACATATACATAACAGTTAAACCACAAAGAATCTGAGTTTAAGTCTGAGGACTAAGGCTCCTAATAAAATCATATGCCTCAGTGAATTCTTTAACCCAGCCACTCATTACTGGTCATAGATCGGACCCAAAAAGAACAGGACAGTCAGTTAGTTGCTAAAAAACCCCCAGGATTTTTATGGACTCTGCAGTTTACATGCTCCCACCGGATGGAGATCGTTTAAAAAAAAACTCAAGAGCCCAGTGGCTCCTGAGGCCCTGACCTTCCTAGTCGCGTGGCTCTTACTGTGGTTTCTTATTAATTTTCAACAGAGGAGGCCACAAAAGAACCAAACGTCCGTGAGTATTACAAAGACTAGGAACTATTCAGGCCTGTGGCTCCTGAAACCGTGATCTTTTCTAGTCTAGTGGCTACTAAAAACCTCTGGCTCCTCAATACTGGGAACCCTTAAAACCCAAAAGGCCGAGTGACTACCCTAACTCCTACGGTAATATGGAGCCACCCTAAAAACCACTCTATGGAGTGCCGTGGCTCATGGAGCCCTGGTCTCGTCTAGATTTTCCTAACTCCAAGAACCCTGTGGCTCATCATTACTGGGAATGGAGGATTATGCAAGAGATCACAAAAAAAAAAAAAAAAAACAATCCTCTGCAATCCTCCAAAAGATCCGAAATCTCCCTCCGAGAATCTCTGATCCCAAAATGACATCAAGAGATTGCCATCTTTATTTTCCATTTTTTCCCGGAAACTCGCGCAAGGCCTCTGCCCCGTGATTGAATTCGAGGAGGAGGAGGAGGAGGAGGAGGAGGGCGCTACACGACCGGAGATCAAATCTTCGTTACGACGCGCGACGCGGAGAAATGTACTTGAAGAGGAAATCGAGAATGGAAGGCGGAGAAACAAATTGGGGACAAGTGGCTCAGGGAAACCATGTACGTGACGCAAAATATTTATAGCCCTGTATATCAGCAGAGAATAAAACCAGTGATTACAGATCAGATATATATATATATATATATATATATATATATATATATATATATATATATATATATATATATATATATATATATATGTGCTATGTATGTGTGTTTGTGTGTGTGTATGTGTGTTTGTGTGTGTGTGTGCGTGTGGTTGTACAATACAATACCCCTTCCATTTTCCTCATTGCAAGGAATGGCTTCACAAGGGGCATTATAATATATATATATATATATATATATATATATATATATATATATATATATATATATATATATATTTGTATATTATACATATACAGAATATATATAATTATATATATGTATATATATAGCAGATTAAACAGTAATACAATATCAACATCAGTTTCTATAAATGGCGAGAGCGAAAAAAAATTATCTAGTGCTAACTCGCACAGTAATTAATTACCATGCCCCGAAAAAATCTACAGCCTCGACCTAACAAATAGGTTCCAATTTTAATAACCGAATAAAAATCCTGTTTCAAAGCAATGGTAATACTCTTAATTCCTTTTGCCTGCAACAGAACAGATTAAAATGAAATATATATATATATATTACATTATTCGGTACTAATAAATTATTTTATTTGCTCATGCAGATTAACCCTCCAGTATAAATTAATGACTATCCTCTGCCCAATCAGAAATATTTCTGATAATATTTACACGCTCCAGTGCATACACTTCATGCTTTAGTTCATATCTCCAAATGTAATTAAGTGCGTGCGTACAGAATTAATAAGTATTTATATATTTCCGTATGACTCAGCACTTTAATTTAATATACATTATTCAGCGCTTTAAATTACTATACATTTCTTTCTATCAGTATTCATTTACGTTTTACAAGTTACAGTATGAGAACTCCAGTCTAATTAAGTGCATGCATACAGTAAATAAGTATTCATATATTTCCGTACGATTCAGCACTTTAAATTACTGTACATTTCTTTCCATCAGTATTCAATTACATTTTACAAGTTGCCGTATGAGAACTCCAATGTAATTAATTGCATGCATACTGTAAATAAGTATTTATACATTTCCGTATGATTCAGCACTTTAAATTACTGTACATTTCTTTCCATCAGTATTCAATTACATTTTACAAGTTGCCGTATGAGAACTCAATGTAATTAATTGCATACATACAGTAAATAAGTATTCATATATTTCCGTATGATTCAGCACTTTAAATTACTGTACATTTCTTTCCATCAGTATTCAATTACATTTTACAAGTTGCCGTATGAGAACTCCAATGTAATTAATTGCATGCATACTGTAAATAAGTATTTATACATTTCCGTATGATTCAGCACTTTAAATTACTGTACATTTCTTTCCATCAGTATTCAATTACATTTTACAAGTTGCCGTATGAGAACTCCAATGTAATTAATTGCATACATACAGTAAATAAGTATTTATACATTTCCGTATGATTCAGCACTTTAAATTACTGTACATTTCTTTCCATCAGTATTCAATTACATTTTACAAGTTGCCGTATGAGAACTCCAATGTAATTAATTGCATACATACAGTAAATAAGTATTTATACATTTCCGTATGATTCAGCACTTTAAATTACTGTACATTTCTTTCCATCAGTATTCAATTACATTTTACAAGTTGCCGTAGGAGAAGAGAATTCCAATGTAATTAAGCACATGCATACAGTAAATAAATAGCTATATAATCCGTATGATTCGGCACTTTAAATTACTATACATTTCTTTCCATCAGTATGAGAACGAAGCCTACTTCATAAATACAAATCTAGCCAAGTGGTGATTCTGACCATACCTTAATTCATATGCGCAAACAAGGGCATAACTAAATGATTCCGACCAAAAATGATTTCACATTTTCGTGGTTTATGACGGAACAATCTTTATCTAATATTTACAAGCATGCGGGCATTTGATTCACTCTATGTCTTACGTCATATACAGTTTTTATATGCACGAATACACACCATCATACAAATCTGACTTCATCTTTCACATAAAATAAAAAAAACCTTTGCCAATGAATCAGTCTTGCTATCGGCATACTGAGTTACTCGCTTGTTGTGTCACAAAAAATGTTGGCCTCAAAGAGGCTGACGAAACCTTATATGTAATGCAATGTTCTAATACTTCTGCTCTTACGAACGACAGGTGTGTATGTATGTATGTATGTATGTATGTATGTATGTATGTATGTATGTATGTATGTATGTATGTATGAACGGTACTCAAGGCACAACCACAGGCAATAAGGCCAAAAAAGGCATTCAGAAATACACTGACATTCGATAAATATGAGATAAACCTTCAGTATTGTCAAGTTCAAAAGACAGTAAGAACCTTGAGGAAAAAATAAAGCAAATTGATCAATTAAACGAGACCCAAATTCTCATGTAAATAAGACCAAATTTAAATATAAAATCCTGAATTTTAATATAAAGAAAAATCTTCAGGTGTTGCTGCAGACTATTTCCAGGAAGAAAACAGCAGCCAACCTTCCTCTTAACATTCGGAAAGCAATCAAAAACTTAGCCCAGTCTTATGGGGCGCGCCCTGTTTCCGCTTGGAATGAATGAATTGTTCTTGTTTATTTGCCTTATATGGCCCTCTTTGCTATTTCTAAGAAGTGTGAACAAAATAATAATAATAATAATAATAATAATAATAATAATAATAATAATAATAATAAAATAAAATGAAATAATAATAATAATAATAATAATAATAATAATAATAATAATAATAATAATAATAATAATAATAATAAACGTTTTTAATTTGATAGATATTTTTCACGGATCCTGGTACTCACAATAACTCATGCTCCCTAAAGCAAAGCTATGCGTTTCCTCTACTTATGCTTTTTTTGTTGCCTTTAAATATCAAATTATTCTTTACAGGAAACAAACACACACACACACACACAAACACGCACGCAGATATTCAGATGTTGCTCTCCATGAAACTGTTAAAGACTCCCACCGCTCTCTCGGCATTTTCTCTGGGAGGAAGAAAATACATCATCACCTTCGCACGCACTCAACGGGTTCCCAATATTCCTCCCATTCCCGCACACAAAAGTTGGTGTCCCGAATTCTCCGTCGCCGACAGGTTCTCGGAACTTGAACTCTTCGTGTCCTGAAAAAGTTTGCTTTCAAAGGCTTGCCATGCTCTCTCTCTCTCTCTCTCTCTCTCTCTCTCTCTCTCTCTCTCTCTCTCTCTCTCTCTCTTCGTCTTTTAGCAGGTGTGTAAAAATGCATAATTCAAATACACACATGTATTTATACATATGTATATAAAAATATATACACAATTATTATATATTTACATATATAAGTATGTGTAATATTTATATATGTATATATATTGTATACGTTTAAATATATATTGTTTTAACAGATATTAGAAACAGCAAGTCCTCACCTCAGGGATTTTAATTACTGTTCCGAAAGCGGGACCAAAGCACCTTCGTTCTATTTACTTAAATGAGAGGCGGTACTGAAATAGGCTACCCGGGAATGGACGACGGTTAATGTAAATGCAGAGTTCATTACCCTTTGATGCGCATTACACAAACACAAATATATATATATATATATATATATATATATATATATATATATATATATATATATATATATATATATATATATATACATATATATATATATATATATATATATATATATATATATATATATATATATATATATATATATATATATATATATATACATACAACATCTATGTGAGTTTAGGAGTCAGACAATCCAATGACAATGATAATAATCGATGAAGCTAAAGAGGAAAGTCAGCTAAAAGAGCCTCTCTTGCATCGATCGGAAAACACAGATCCGTTTCAACAACCAAAAAATTGCAGGAGATGATCCGTGACTACCCTACTCATAAGTTAAGTTGAGTATATCTTAGTTTAACCAGACCACTGAGGAGCTGATTAACAGCTCTCCCAGAGAGGGCTGGCCCGAAGGATTACATTTATTTGACGTGGCTAAGAACCAACACCTGCAAAACACTGCGTAACTACCCTATTCTATCACCTGTATTGAATTGAACAGAATACAGAATTTAGGCCAAAGGCCAAGCACTGGGACCAATGAGGTCATTCAGCGCTGAAACGGAAACTGACAGTAAAAGGTTACAAAGGTGTAACAGGAGGAAAACTCCGCAGTTGCACTATGAATCAACTGTTATGAGAGGGTGAAAAGTAAGATGGAAGAAAGTGACTGTGAAAGGAGGTACAGTAAAGGGAACGAAAGGGGTTGCAGCTAGGGGACGAGGGCACGCTGCAAAGAACCTTAAATAGTGCCTACAGTGCCCCACACGAGATGCACTGACGGCACTATCCCCATACAGGGTTAATCACCTGTTAAACACTACCAAGATCTAATTTTAAACATTTACTACCATTATTATCCGAAAGCTGACGGAGCGAGAAACAAATTCTCATAAGAAAGAGCTCATTCATGATTTAGATACACTTCTACCAAAACAGGGAATCCCTACTGTCTTTGCAAGCATCAGGAACTCCGAATGACCTTGGATCAAAGCCAAACGTGATCTTGAAACGTCATGGAAGAACAAGACCAACACATGAACAAATGGACGGACGGAAGTAGGATAAAAGATCGCTCTGGATTGCTAGGAATAAAATATTCAAAATTTAAACAATAACTCAAGAAAAGCAATAAGGAATCAAAAAAATTACGGACTGAAAAGTCTATATCTATAGTTACCACAAACATACATACATGCGCACACATATATAGGGGAGACCGGGGCTAGTTGTAACAATTTTACAATTTTTGCCTCTAATTCAATATCTAATGAAGGAAACTTAATCAAATTTATGCTGTGAAAAGTTTATTGTATGTGCTATCATAATCATGTAACAAAAAGGTTATATACTTTTTCAATTCTGGAATATAATACAAAATTGCAGAAAAACTTTTTGTATACAACTTGCCCCCATATGCAGGGCAAGTTGTTTACAGACCATGGGGTATGTTGTTACAAAATATAAAAAGATTCATATCCTTAAAAAACAAATGAAATCAGTTAACACTTCATTTTACAGAGGTCACATACATAATGAACACTTTCATTTGTGCAACTTTCATGGGCCCAATCTTTGCATTTGATGCATTGCACCCATTGCTCCCTGAGGCTGAATTTGACCATTCACCACCACATGCAAGACACCAATAATCTTCAATGTTCTTTCTGTTCTTATTTCCACCAGACTTCAGAAACCCTTTGTTGTTCAGATTCCTTTTACAGGTTTTACTCTTGAGCCTTTTTTCCTTGTGAATCCTCATTGTGCTTCTGTAGTTTCATCTTCTCAGGCGTGTCTGTTAGTATTGCTGTGTGGCGTTTTCTTTTGTTGCATCTTTGAGCCTTTCTTGGGCTAGCCTTTTTGAATGGTCGCAGCTCCTCTGGAGTTTTGATTTCTCCTATAGGTCTTTGTTCTGTCTTTATAGAAGGAGGTGATTGGAATTTGTAAGGTCTATCTAAACCATCCTTGCTTGTGCTTGCAACAGGGTTTGGAATCATATTCTCGAGGCTTGTTTTGTTATGGGGAGCTGGATGGTCCTGAGGAGGTTCACAGGTAGGAATCATGTAGCCTATGCAAACTTTAGTAGGTTGTAATGGGCTTTCATTATTTGCTTTGGTTTCATTACCCAGTTCTGTGGCTTCTACAACTACAGGTATATCCTGTGGATTTTCTTCTGGACGATCAGTAACATCAGCAGGAAGAAATTCATCGTCCCCAAAGACATCCTGATTGTAGGGAAAAATACCTGTCACCTTGAACCCTTTTTGTATGTTGTCCATTGTTGTGGCCTTAGGCAATGCACTGGCAACAATTCCTGGCAAATCATATATGGTCATTGTCTTCCCAGGATGATTTTTCAGCCAGCTGTCACATGATTCATTAAAGTACTTTTAAAGGGCCCATAAACACTTACATCCAAAGGTTGAAGCCTGTGTGAACAGTGAGGTGGGAAAGTAACAAGGACAACTCCATTGTCCCTGCAGTAGTCTATCAGCTCTAAACTTACATGGGAGTCATGATTGTCCAGAAGGATTAGAACAGGTTTGTCTTTTGTGCACCTTGTCACTGACACAAAATGTTTCATAAAGATTATGAAGTTTTCCCCAGTCATCCATCCAGATTGGTGTGCTGCTCCAATGCATCCAGGAGGTCCATCCCTGATAAAATGATCCCTGAAATTAACTCGAGGAACACAAACATTGGTGGAACTGTGTTACCACTAGCACTGATCGCAGTAACTAGTGTCACAAGAGCTCCTCTCTCTCCAGATGTCATCGCTCCTACTTGCTTGGCTCCTTTACCAGCAACAATGCGAGTTGGTTTCTGCACTGTGGTTATGCCTGTCTCATCTATATTATAGATATCATGACACTGAAATTTATGTCTTTGCAAACTTCACCAAGCTTATTGAAAAAGAGTCCAACATTGTGTCTATTGAAGCTTGTGGCCCTGCTAAGACTTGTTGCCTCTGGTGTTCTCAGTGAGAGAGTAGGGTTCCTTTTCATGAAACAAGAAAACCAGTCTGGTCCATCTGTGTTCTAGTCCAATTTGTTGGTACTTTGATTATGTTACTAACTGCAAATTCATATGCAAATGCCCGTACTTCTTTAGGTGTCAACCCATAATAAATTTTTTGAAGCCTTTAATATGTACTCAACCAGTAACTTCTCATGAGTAGGACTAAATATCAGTCTTGGTTGTTTGTATCCAGCAGAAATAGGGCTAGCCCTAGCACCTTTGTTGTTTTTGCAGTATCGATGTAAGGTCATAAAACTGATCTGAAATGAAAAAGAAGGTGTGATTAGTGTCAATTTCATTCAATCAAATATATATATATATATATATATATATATATATATATATATATATATATATATATATATATATATATATATATATATATATCAACCATCCATATAATGAAAAATACAAGCGAAATCAAGTAATCTAGACCTACCTGGTAATCTTTAGCCACTCTTCGTAAACTCTCTTTATGACAAATGACACGCTCGGCTGCCAACTCCAAAATTGCTGTGTTACACCTATCAGCTCTATCTGTCTTTCTTTTGTAGGTCCTAACCATGTTTGATAATCCTGAAATATGAAATAGATAATTAGATAAATAAATAAAAATGTCTTCCGTATGGGGCAAGTTGTTACAACTATATATCATACAGGGCAAGTTGTTACTGATTGTAACAACTAGCCCCGAGCGAATTATTTTCCTTCTCCTCATAAATTTTGGTATTCATTTGAATTATGGGAAAATGAAGTCTCATCACATATGAGGCGTAAAGACAGCTATTTCAAAAAATCATATTATTTTGCATGAACATAAGTTTCATTAAGCTCTATGAAAATAATAAGAAAGGTCGGAATACTTACTCAGGGTATGCAAAAACAGTTTTTTGCTTGTAGTTTGGCAGACGGGTGATCAGCTTGTTTTGTACTCGGCGAGGATAAGGCTGATACTGACGCCTAACTGTCTCAAGAACCTCGGCGCCAACTGTTGCCATATGATGAAGATATTGGGAGTGTATCAACCTACCCCTGTATGCAACTAGCCCCGGTCTCCCCTATGTATACATATGTATATACATATATATATTTATTTATATATTTACATATATAAATATATATATATACACATATACATATATATAAATATACATATATATATATATATATATATATATATATATATATATATATATATATATATATATATATATATATATATATATATATATATATATATATATATATATATATATATATATATATATATATATATATATATATATATATATATATACACGCGCATCCACTTCCTTCGTGTATTCCACACGATGCTGACGAAAACAAAGAACGTAGCGAACATTATCTGTCTCTATCTCTGTCCAAAAACACACACCACACACACACACACACGCACACACACACACACACAGAGTACACTAAAACACACAAAGCCGGTGAGCGCCAGAATGGCAAACTTCTCAAATTTACAAAGAAAAGTTGCTAAGTTACAGGGAAAGTTGCAATCTGCTTAGAGTTCACTACTAAAGAATCCCTAAGAAGAAACTGAGATTCCCAGCGTTGTTGTCTGCATTTGTCAAGGTTTCTCGGGCAAAGGGAAAAATTTAGTACGAGGATTCCCGAGCGATGCTTCTTCGCCAAAGGGGAAAAAAAAATTCCAGCTGGAGAATTCCTGTGAGTTTTCACGAGCTTGTTGTTTTCTTCGTTTCATTCTTGATGAAGTGGTCTTTCGCTTTTATTTTTTTCGGTTTTCTTTAATGCTTAACCAGATTATTTTTTTATGGACTTTCTTTTTTTTTTTTTAATTCTTGAACAGATCATTTCTTTTTATCAAGTTTATTCTTGCACCTTTAGTAATTTTCGATTTTATTTTCAGTCTTGTCGAAATTTTTATGATATACTATTACAGAATTCACTCAAGTATTGGTATAGGTTACATGCTTATTTTTTATAAATATTTTTCTTTTTTTTTTTTACTCTGAAGAATCGCATCTCTTGGTTTTGCTATGTCCCCCACTTATAGCTTCTTTCGTTACACTTATTTTCTTTTCTCGTTGATTCAAATGCTTTATCATCGCTATGGATTGCAATAAAGATATTCCAAGGAAACTGTATTTGAAATAGATTTGAAACATACTCTACTGTATATTTTACGTATATTCGAAATATGCTTTCTCCGTCAATTCTGATGAATCCCATTTTTCCTTTCGTTGATTTTAACAATTTATCATCGGCTATGAATTGTAAGGAAAAAAATTCCATGGAAACTGTAACTGAAATACATTTGAAATATACTCTCCTGTATATTTTACGTATATTCGAAATATACTTCTTTCGTCAATTTTGATGCACCCATCTTTCCTCTCGTTAATTTTAATAATTCATCATCGGCTACGAATTGTAAGGATAAATTCCACGGAAACTGTACTTGCAATACATTTTACAAATACTCTATAAAAAATCATTAGGGCCTATTATGTTTTTACTATGACAAGATCTCGGGTAAGGTGACAGATTACTCAAGCCAATATTGTGAAATATATATTGTTAACTGAAAGTTAACAATATATATTGGGTCAGAAGTGAATGTCTATAATATGAGGCTTAACTTAAAGATAGAGTAAAACCGTCACGTAAGTGAGTGAGACGGATTTTTCAAATATTATGATTGATGATGATGATGATGATGATGATGATGATGATGATGATTGATTGATGATGATTGATGATGATGATGATGATGATTTAAAAGCTTCCTAAAAATATAATGCCCATGAGTTACGCGAAACCCAAGGAACAGGGGTATACATACCGATAACAAAAAAATATCAAAAGCAGCTTGATTATGATCTATTTGACTAGAAAAATAAAAAAAAATATAACACTTAAATGCATCAAAAGATACAAGAAGAAAGAACATGGACTCTGCCCTATGAGTTTGCAGTGATGTATTTCCGGTGATAAAACAATCACACTAAAAACAGAAACTGTATTATCCGGCCTAATATTCAACAGTGTTCGGGGTTTAATGCAGAAAATCAGAAGACAAAGACAGCCTCAATGATAGTAAGGCGTGTGAGCGCATATTCCGTGGAGGGACTGATTTTTCTCAAGTGGCTCACATTAATTCAAGTATACAGCCTCTCTCTCTCTCTCTCTCTCTCTCTCTCTCTCTCTCTCTCTCTCTCTCTCTCTCTCTCTCTCTCTCTCTCTCTCTCTCTCTCAGTATTAATTCCAGAGGACGATGTTAATTCCAGTGGAAAATACGTCCACAAATTTTCCTTCTTTATTTTTCCCTCTTTCCTGATACATACAAATACAAACCATAATTTTTTTCAATCTAATAGACACATCTGTATGTTGCATAACTAACATGCCTAAAAAAAACCAACAAAATATACAGAACCTGCACATATGCCTATCTTAAATCATTACATAAAAGAAACCATGTCGGAATATACAACATCGTATATTGTACTTGGAATAACCTGTGGTTTGATTTTTTCTACGCCTAAACATCCTTTAGAAAATGGCAATTGGACCAGCTTGCAAGCGAAGATGGATTGAGACTCAAATAAGGTGCCAAAGAGAGGGAGAGTGAGGGCACTGCTAACAATAAGAGAGAGAGAGAGAGAGAGAGAGAGAGAGAGAGAGAACACAAACCTTAATGAAATCTTAAAAATATTTTGTATACATTTATATATATATATATATATATATATATATATATATATATATATATATATATATATATATATATATATATAAAATATGTTTGCATATCTTTTTTTATATATATATATATATATATATATATATATATATATATATATATATATATATATATATATATATATATATATATATATATAGATGAGAGAGAGAGAGAGAGAGAGAGAGAGAGAGAGAGAGAGAGAGAGAGAGAGAGAGAGAGAGAGAGAGAGAGAGACTGCAATAATCCATTCCAAATACGAAAAATGAACGCATCGAAAAGAAACAGGAGTCTTCATCGATGCCACCATGACAATACACATGACTATTACCATCCATACCGGCCGGGAAATCCAGTTATCTCTCTGCAATATTAAGCGTACGCATTACTTATGCAAGTCCTAATAAGTTATATCCACAAGGGATTAAACAGAAAGCCTTGGACTCTAATGCCATTAATGCATCTGGACCACTTCGTTGGATTTGTGTTCCTCTCCATCAAATCATGAGGGTGAAAGGGGGGGGGGGGGGTTGCGCATTACAGCGGACGAAGGCTGCGTTCATGGATAGGGCCTTTAATGTAGGTTCAAAGTCAAGGTTCAGATTCCTTGATCATCAACATCATCATCATCATCTTCATTATTATTATTATTATTATTATTATTATTATTATTAATTAGTACTGCAAATCAATTCTAGAACAACAGTTGTAAGTGAAGGTACAGATTTCTTTATCATCTTCATTATTATTATTATTATTATTATTATTATTATTATTATTATTATTATTATTATTATTATTATTATCACTACAAACCAGTTCTACAACAACACTTACAGAACTGATTGGCAGAAGTCATTAATAATAATAATAATAATAATAATAATAATAATAATAATAATAATAATAATAATAATAATACTGAAAGGATCTGAACTTTGACGTTCTCCCCTGATACAACTAGTCTTTTTGTTTTTTTAGTTGACAGTAAATATCCACAGCCGATATTCCTGCAACCAATGGTGAATACTGAACATGAGAGTCCGCCATTCACGATCAGCTTCAATGGTATCATTTACCGTTAGCTCAAAAAAAAAAAAAAACTATAATCACACAGTTTCCGCGTTCCCTAAATCCTGTAATCTCATACTGTCGTGAAATGGGTTTACTACTGCTGACTTTGACTTTACACTTTCTTTCCCCTATTTTTCCTACCCTTTTCTTACCCACTTTCTTTCATTTTTCTTTCTCCGATCTTTTCCATTTTGCTTCCCCAGTCGTGTTGCAATTTCTTTCTCAAACATTTTTTTTATTTTTAATTCCCTCTTTTTTTGCATTTGTTCTAACCCTATCCATTGTCGTTGTACTCCATTCTATTCACTTTTCTTCCACTATCATTCTTCATTTACCCTTCTCTTCCTTTTTTCCCCTTACTCATTTCCATCCTCCATTCTGACATGGGCTAGCAAATGATCCGTTCCTTATACCATTTTCTTTACAAATCTTTCATCTGTAATTCTAATCCACTGCCGCAAAACACCTTACTCATACGGCTGTTGCAAGTCCAGTAATGCTCTATTTTTTTTTTTTTTTTTTTCAAAAATTAAAAACAAAACACCTTGCTCATACGGCCTGTTGCAAGTCCAGTAATGCTCGCTCTATTTTTTAAAAAATGACAAACAAAACACCTTACTCATACGGCCTGTTGCAAGTCCAGTAATGATCTATTTTTTTTTTCAAAAATTAAAAACAAAACACCTTGCTCATACGGCCTGTTGCAAGTACAGTAATGCTCGCTCTATTTTTTCAAAAATGACAAACAATACCAAGCGAATTTTCCGCCGACTGACAACACTAAACTAGCTTCTAATGAGGAACAATTTTTGCAAATCCTGTTAATAATCTGCAAGTAATCCTGCACAGATCCAATTACATGCAAATAGGGGAACCAATTACATGCAAATAGGGGAACCTCTCAGTTCTATATTACGCTGAAACCTTTTCTTACCAAATCTGGTAAAAGCCTGCCATTCAACGAAGTCTCAGTTCAATGGGAATAATCAATTCAGAGTCATGTCCTGCACTAATATGA
>NC_089756.1:339096-351596 GCF_040412425.1 Macrobrachium rosenbergii | reverse complement strand
AGCCCTTCTAAGAGGCTAGGTCCTAGGTATATACCGTGGACATGTCACAGCGATTCTAAATCAATATTCTCAAGATAACTTTACTGAACTGAAGAGTGTCTGCTGAAGTTTTCCATCTTCTCTCTCTCTCTCTCTCTCTCTCTCTCTCTCTCTCTCAACTTCACTGAAAACATGTGATCTTCATGCAACTTCTCTTACAGGTTTAGCTGTGCATTACCAATACACCTAACATTATAATATTTCCAAATGGAGAACACCGACATTTTACACGATGTCCAAATCCACATTTGATCAGGGTTAGCATAAAGAAAAGCATTTCTTCAAGACTGGTTTTAATTAAAAGTCTGCTTTCCTAAGTCAAGGAGTGGCAGTATACAAATGCCGCTGCTTTCTACGACTTAGCTCAAAAAGGTAGCACTGCAAATAAGGTCGTTTTTACTTCCATTACGACTTGTAAAGAAATACCTGAATAAAACATACCAGCACCTGGAATTTTATCAAAGGTACCAGTCATTTTCCGCCATTCGAGAAAAGTCTTGCAAATATGGTTTTCAAGATGGTCGGCGGTTGGTTTATATTAAGTTGTCCTTATGCCAGCACGGCGCCTTTCCTTTTGACAGCCAATTAGTGTTTTAAAATGTGTATAAAAGTAAGCGAGACCTGATGTTGACCTCTAGACTCCTCCTAACCGACCGATACGTTCTCAAGATGAGGGTTCTGCAAATCGTGACTAAGTCCAAAACAAGTCGGACATAATTCTGAGCATAAAAAATACGAATGTCAATAACAATTGCTCCAGCAACTGGTAGTCTGCTGTTCCAGTTACACATGCCCTTCATAACAGTCACTTGCACCCGACCCTCGTAACCCAAAACGTTTTGCCGTTGGATATACCAGCTGAAACGGAATCTCAAAGAGGCCATTACTGCCTGTTATAGTATTCTTTGCTTATCAGTAGATAAGATTTGATCTGTAAAGAGTTGAACAAGCAGCAGTACTTGGTAGATTATAATAAACCGCGTCAGCAGCATCAATAGCACCCTAAACTATCGATGCAACATGAAAATATATCTCGATAAACAAACAAAAATAACGGAACCAGTATTTTTCGTTTACATACAAAAAGTAAAAAATGCGCCGAAGTTTCTTCGGCACAATCGAGTTTTCTGTACAGCCGCTTTAGCGTATAATCAAGGCCACCGAAAACAGATCTATCTTTCGGTGGTCGCAGTATAATGCTGTATGAGCCGCGGCCCATAAAACTTTAACCACGGCCCGGTGTGGCATACCCTATATCGTTGCCAGAAGTACGATTATGACTAAATTTAACCTTAAATAAAAACTACTGAGGCTAGAGGGCTGCAATCTGGTATGTTGATGATTGGAGGGTGGATGATCAAGATACCAATTTGCAGCCCTCTAGCCTCAGTAGATTTTAAGATCTGAGGGAGGACAGAAATGGTGCGGACGGACAGGCACAGCCGGCACAATAATTTTCTTTTACAGAAAACTGAAACGTGAAATATTATAGCAATTGAATAGCATTATTTCTGTTACACCACATAAAAAAGCTAAAAAGAAAGATGCGAAGCTTAAAAATATCTGAGCTTTATAAAGATAAAAATGGCGATGAAGCTGGAGGTGATAAAAATGCACCACCACAACTCGAATCGTGTGAGCGGCTTCCAACAACTTCCTTCCTTCCTCAGCGGTGTCTCAGATCTGCCATCCTTTCACAGAGCCGCTATTTTTGGCGATCCACTACAGTTATGTCCCAGGCAGGAGATTTAAAACAAGTTCCCTCATCTCCTTAAAAACTTTTCCGTCCGAGTTAGTTGGCAAACTTTTCCTACCTACTTGTCGAGGCTCCTTATCTGCAATTGCGAGAGTGAGACGCGTATCAGCTGAGACTTTTCTGCACGCGTCCGAAACGGGAAAGAATGGGAAATGATAAACGACGATGGCATTTATTTTTCATTTTGGGGAGTTTTCCGCCCCTCCTCTTCTGACGTCATCACGGGTATACTGGCTGGGCGATTCGGAACTCTTCTGTCGTTGAGGAAATTTGAAAGAATCTCTCTCTCTCTCTCTCTCTCTCTCTCTCTCTCTCTCTCTCTCTCTCTCTCTCTCTCTCTTGGCGATTCGAAACTCGTCTTTCGCTAAGGAAATGCGAAAGAATCTCTCTCTCTCTCTCTGGACGACGATTCGAAACTCGTCTTTCGCTAAGGAAATGTGGATCTCTCTCTCTCTCTCTCTCTCTCTCTCTCTCTCTCTCTCTCTCTCTCTCTCTTTCTTGGGGATTCGAAACTCGTCTTTCGCTAAGGAAATGCGAAAGAATCTCTCTCTCTCTCTCTCTCTCTCTCTCTCTCTCTCTCTCTCTCTCTCTCTCTCTCTCTCTCTCTGGACGACGATTCGAAGCTCGTCTATAAGGAAATGAGGATCTCTCTCTCTCTCTCTCTCTCTAGAGAACAATTCGAAACTCGTCTTTCACTATGGAAATCTGAAAGAACTCTCTCTCTCTCTCTCTCTCTCTCTCTAGATGAGAAAGGAAGGGTGGTATGGAAGTGAGACTGTCCACAGCTGACGAAGACTAACGATGTCGTCCAACCAGGTGGAAAAAGGGAATTGTATTTCCTCGTCTCCCTCTACTTTTTATGCATAGACCACATACAAGGAGAGAGGGAGAGAGAGAGAGAGAGAGAGAGAGAGAGAGAGAGAGAGAGAGACAGACAGAGTGGGTTCATTTTCGCTGAAGTAAGATATCACTTCACATCATAGCTACGATGTGATCACAATTGACATTATCCTCTATTGGATCGAGCATGACTGAAAACAGATATAATACCACAGTTTCCAAGTGACTTAATGTACCAACAAAGAGATGTCATATATTTTAGTATTAATATTAATAATGTAATCATATCTTACAGAATACATATTCTATGTATACGAGACCAGAGAGGCAAATAAAATCTTGTATTTCATCAAAATAAGCTCAATTTCTGTGTACCCATTAAAAGAACTGTGCTTAAAGAGATTAATTCGTCTCCATTATAAGCAAATAAAAATATAAAGTTACACCCGTAATCCTTCCCTGCAGTACAAAGCTACGTACCAATAGAGCGCGAATTCGCAACTTCACATAAAATATTAAAAAAAAAGGTAATTTCATTAAAATCAATATCACTTCCCAAATGCAACTTTCCTGCGCTAATTTACAAAGCAAATTGCAGCATCGCCCATTTCCACCATCGCCGCTTTTTCGGCCAGCGATGAGCCCCCGGCCACTTTATACACTTACTGCTCACTTTCGGGACTCTTTTAGCCCACTGTCACATCGCCAGTAGTAACCACCGAATACCATTCACTCTACATCATTCACCGAATGCACTGGCCTCAACGCCTCAGAGTGATCCACTACGAGATCAGGTCAGCCCATTCACTAAAACCTTCGGGCTTCCTTGTCGTATTACCTCTACTACAAGAATCATTCATTCATCATTTTTTACACACCATTTCTTCACTACTATGGCTTTCAAGCCTTACGATGACCCGACGCTCCCCGCCCTTATTACGATAGCTTGAACACCCACGGCCGGGAAAGACTGATTAAAGCCATTTGTCACAGAGTCCGATTTCATCTGCATTGCAAAGCTGTTTTCGTCATGGATTCAATTAAAACCCGGCGACATCTCCCCGGCGCGAGATTTATCGGGTTGATTTAAGGTAAGAGGTAAAATGATGTGTGCTTTCCAACAATGATTGCAACGGTAAATATAAATTATCGGTCATTAAAGGATAACACTATTTTAAATGCATGATGCCAATGCTTTTAAGGTTGCTTTTCATGTGAAAGCAACAGTGAATGTAATTATGGAAAATCTTAAAAATTTTAAGATTTATCATTCATATATATATATATATATATATATATATATATATATATATATATATATATATATATATTATTGAAATTAAGCTACTCATCTAATTCCTGTGCTTTGCCTTCCACAAATCTCCACTTATCTCTAGCCTTCCTCCTAATAGTTCGTATACAGGTAGGTCTGGGACTCCTAATCTTCCGGAGGGTAATTATAATTATATATATATATACATATATGTGTGTGTGTGTTTTATAATATGTATATAAATGTATATATATATATATATATATATATATATATATATATATATATATATATATATATATATATATATATATATATATACATATACAGTGTGTGAGAGAGAGAGAGAGAGAGAGAGAGAGAGAGAGAGACCTCCACTGTAATTATGTATGCTAATTATAATACTTAAATACACCTCAAAATGGACACGGCTCACGTTAAGTTTTACGCTCTGTCTTCCTTTTCCTTTAAAGCAATGTGGTAGCTTGTTCAAGTTTTATTTCAGTAACTGAGACTGACAAAAATCTTTAGAAGAAAAATTCTAAGAAATTAAATTCAGAGAATAGTACCAAAAACAATTTCCATTTAATAAGAATAATAATAATAATTAATAATAATAATAATAATAATAATAATAATAATAATAATAATAATAATAATATTATTATTATTATTATTATTATTATTATTATTATTATAATCATAATAATAATAATTACAGAGCAAGAACAACAACAGCAATAATGCTGCAACATCTACAGCACAAATAATAATAATAATAATAATATTTTTCATTACAATGATAAAACAACAACAACACTAACATCAAAGCAACAAAACTAATATCAACACCAAGCCAATGACAGCAATAACAACAACATACCCGCTCAACAAAAGCAATAACAACATCGCAATCACAACAACGACAGTACAAATCAAAAACAGCAAAAACCCCGACAAAAAACAAACTTCCACCTAATAAAATGGCACATAAGCAAACAACAACAACAATTTTTTTAAAAAAGAGGAGGGCTCTTCATACCTCGGAGCAAAATCCCAGGGTCTACTACCCCCCCCCCCCGGGCCTCCGCCCCCCTCCCCTCCCCCGCCTCCTCCTCCCAAACCCACACAACCTCTGTGGTTTCCCAAGGACATAATGCATCCATTTTGCTCTATTCACGAGGCGGTGCGAGGAAAAGTAGTGACTATTATTAGCGAAGAGAGCGAGAGTTCAGGTAGGGTCCAAACTTTTTTTTACCTTATTGCGGTAATTTCAATAATATTCTTTACTGTTACTCTTTATATGAATAAGCGGAAAATGAACAACTCCTATATTAGCTTATACTGCTCTAAAGCAATTATCTTTGTATTTTATTATTTATTCATATTTTTATCTATTTATGTGTTAGTTTGTTGCTTAATATTTTCTTTTCTGAGAACTGATCTCTATTTTCTGTCTCTTATTGCCTTCTGCTACTTCTTTCAAAAGAACACCGCATTCTCTGGAAGCCTGAATTTCAAGCCAATGGCCCCTTTGGTGGGCTTGTTCCGTAAGACTTATTTTCTGAATAATAATAATAATAATAATAATAATAATAATAATAATAATAATAATAATAATAATATTCTATTTAATTAGAAAGATGTCGAATCTTTAACCACAGCATGAATAGCTCTGATCCCGTTTGCCTTAGGCTTATCTGAAAGTTTTTGTCCATTAAGGATTTTTCAATCAGATGGTCAACGGTCATTAACAAAAGGACCAAAAGTTTCTGGTATCTGGTGTCGCCAGATTAAAGTATCAAGGTATCGGTCAGCATTACTCAAGGCCTTCTTAGACGATGGTCACAAACGGGCTTTCATTATTTTGCAGACTCAGCATTATCAAATAGTCTTTAGGAGTGTTAAGAATGGAGGCGTACCTTTCAAGTCAAAAGAATAACTAATTATTATTATTATTTTTATTATTATTATTATTAAAAACAGTTTCACCAGACAATTGAGCTCATTATCAATCAAAGCATTTGTGATAATCAATAAATCAAAAAAACGGGAGAAATATTATCACAGGCACTTTCAACACAAGCAGCTCTGCTCTGAGACTGAAGTAGCAAATAAAATAAACAATAATTGTCAGCCTTTAGCATTCGAGCTAGCGATGAAACACTAAGAGATAAAAAAAAAATAAAATCTGTTCAGACAATCCTGAATATGAAGATTAAGATTTTGAAAATTTATCCTAAATAACGTACCATCCACCGGAACGCTCAGTAACTCCGTTAGATCCCACGTCCCAGCAGACACATTGCCACTTGCACCAGACCCCGTCTAGGCCATCACAATAAAGCCAGTGCTTGAAGGCTACTGCCAAGGAGCTTGCCTTCCAGCTGCCCGCTGGTCTTCTTCCATTCATCGTCTCCTCCTCCATTATAAATTATATTTGATTAGATCCGTGTATATTTGCTAACTGATATTTGATCTGATCTGTGAACATTTGTTAACTGTGATTTGATCTGGTCTATGAACGTTTGTTAACTGTGATTTGATCTCATCTATGAACATTTGCTAACCTGTGATTCGATTTGATCTATGAATAATTGCTAACTGTGATCTGATTTGTTTTTTGAACATTTGCTGACTGCGGTTGATCTCACCTACGGATACTTGGTCTGATGACCGGGCCGCCACCACCAACTGTGGACAGATTCTATTATCCCAAAACAAAGACAATAAAACGCAACCCACTTCAACTTTAAGGCCGGCGAAAGGCGAGCACCTGATCAAGCCCCGAGAAAAAAAAAAAAAAATTGCGCCGTGGCCCATGAAACTTTCAGTCAAATAAAAACTACTGAGGCTAGAGAGCTGCAATTTGGTATGTTTGATGACTGGAGGGTGGACGATCAACATACCAATTTGCAGCCCTCTAGCCTCAGTAGTTTTTAAGATCTGAGGGCGGACAGAAAAGTGCGGATGACAGACAAATAGCCATCTCAATGCCTTTCTTTTACAGAAAACTAAAACGCCCCCATCAAGAGTCATAATCATCGTTCTAAGAGGGGGGGAAAGAAAACTGAATTAAGGGACTTAATGAGCTTCGCAAGGAGTCGTTTTAAGGGCGAGATTACAGCAGCGTCCTCGGCGCCACGGAAATGGAAAGGGGAACAGAGGACTGGAGGAGAAGATGTGCACGATGGGGAAGAAAAGATAAGCGCGGGAAGGGGAAAAAAAAAAAAAGGGGAGGAAGACAATATGAGCTGAGGAAGGGGTGAACACATGATGGGAATGAAGAGGGAGAGACGACCACATGATGGCAACATAGGAAAGGAAGAAAATGGCTAAATTAGATGAGGGGGAAAGAAGAACAAAGGTGATGAAAGATATAGGAGGAATATGGGGAAAGATAAAAGGATGAAGAGACGAAATGAGAAAGATAAAAAGAAAGAGAACATCAAGGGTTAGGGGATAAAATAAATGAACAGGAAACGGAGGAATGATGGCTCATGGACAAATTAAGTTATTGCACCTTGATTATAATATACTGCAGCACTCTATTCTATTAAATTAATCTTTTATCTATTACAATTACATCCAGTGTCTGACAGACTGATGGGGCTACAGAAACACTGCGAAGGGAAGAAAAACTTAAAAATAAAAACTCAAAACCTCGAGCGTTTCGACCATACAGTAAAAAAAGCTGACCTCCGCTCTCACTTGAGAAGTTACCTTAATAACTGGCGTGAAAAATCTCCTTCGTATATTAACCGACTTTATATATTCTGTCCGTGAAGTGTACTACTGCAAACTTCACTTAATCCAGAAATGTACCTGGATTTTTCTTATTTTTATTTTCCCGCACAGAAAAAAATTTACTTGGAAATTTCTTACATTTATTTTCCAGCACAGAAAATGTATTTGGACATTTCCTACATTTATTTTCCAGCACACACAATGTACTTGGAAATTTCTTACATTTATTTTCCAGCACCCAAAATTTTTCACTGCACCGTGGGCAGGTAAGAGTACTGAAAACATGATTCCATAATTTTTTTAAACTTTATAAACTACGTAGTCACATTTACGAATAAAAATACCGCTGACGAATAAACTCTGATAATAAATAAATAACTATTTACACACATACAAACATATTTTATAACAGTGCACACGAGCATAAGAATTTCATATATTCATGAGTTAAATAAATAAATATTTACATAAACATACTTAATTGTACATACACAAATATATTTTATAACAGTGCATCGTGCATAAGAATGTCATGCATTTATGAGTTAAATAAATATTTACATATACCTACATTATTGTATACATACAAACATTTTATAACAGTGCATACGTGCGTAAGAATTTCATGCATTTATGAGTTCGTGCTGTGCGTGTAACTGCTGAATACACATTTACTGACAGCACACAACATGCGGGCTAATTCCAAACCGCGATCAATTACCTAATTACACGTTCATAATTACGACCAGGGAACAAAATCCTTCAAAAATACGCAAAATAACTTAATCATTCGAAGACCCTCCTGTCCCCCATTCACGAACCATTCGCCTCTACTCCTTCACTCGCGAAAACGTTCGAAGAGTGACAATAAGTTTCACATCCATATTGCAAAACTTTCATGGCAGGCTCTCCAACTTGAATGACATCAGTGAAAGGCAAAGTTTTTCATTTTTCATTTTCTGTTTTTTTTTTTTTTTTTTTTGCCCTCTCTGCAGTCTGATGAGATGTCCCAGGTCTAAAGGTCAGAATGGAAAAAAGGTCGAGAAAGATTGCGAGTGGAGATAAAATGGAGACATGTTTTCATCACGTTTCTCTGGCGAGGAAATACATTTTGGTACCTTGGACTGGACACTGCACGTGGCCAGCGTCCTATTTAAAATCTATCAGTATTATCTTGAATATAAAAATTTTTTTCCATTTGGAAACTACAGTTATTGATAAAAAATCGACCTCCATGGATTATAGGTCAATATTCACCAAACAAAAAAATAAATATTATATAATAAATCAATAATCAATTCAGTTCAAATTACATTCCTAGAAAATTTGCTCTAAAGAAATAACCCTCTTTCATATTAGAGAAATCCCTTCCCATTTCCCATAGAAAATTATGCTGGATAAAAGGCATGAAATCAATGAAACCGTCAATTCATTATGAAAAGGATTAATGACGAACAGTTTTGCATTTAAGGACAAGAGATGTTCCTTGGCGCGGCTGTTAACATTCAACAGAAAAAAACAAATTATTCAGAAAATACGACAAACGTTGAAGACACTACTTTACACGAGAAAAAAGACATTTAATCTAAGGAAAATACTGCAGGGAGCTCACATTGGTAAACAAGGGGGAATGTGAGCATAACAAAATTGGAGTAAAAAGTAATAACAGTACATACATTTTAGCGCCGAAAACATTCAGGAATTAAAGGGTTATCGAATAAGCAAATCTGAGAGAAGAGAATAGAATATAATAGAACAGAATACAGAGTTTAGGCCAAAGGTCAAGCGCTGGGACCTATGAGGTCATTCAGCGCTGCGGGGGAAACTGATATTAAGAAGGTCTGATAAGTGTAACAGGAGGAAAATCTCGCAGTTGCACTATGAAACAATTGTTAGAGAGGGTGGAAAGTCAGATGGAAGAAAGAGAATATGAGCAGAGGAACGAAAGAGGTTGCAGCTAGGGGCCGAAGGGACGCTGCAAAGACCCTCAAGTAATGCCTACAGTGCACCACGTGAGGTGCACTGACGGCACTATCCCCCTACGGGAGCAAATCTGGGAGCGATAGGTAAATCTGAGAGAACTCCAGAATTCATCATTTATCTCATTTAACTCACTGTCCTACAAACTAAATTGAAAATTACTCCAAAACTGAATTAGCAGAGAAGCAATTGCTAAAAAATTGCGTTTTCCTGACCCCTATCAAAATTGAAACAACAACTATTTCTCAAGAGAAATTACCAAAATGAAGAGCATAAAACGCAAATCAAAGAAGGATACAATAATGGCGAACGACCCCGCTACCATGAGGAAAATACCAGGACGACTTTCGAAGAAGACTTGAAAGTATTAAAAGCCATCTTAACATCTCAAAAATAAACTAGTTAAGTATGCGCCGAAAAAATCGAGTTTTCTGTGCAGCGCATAATCAAGGCCACCGAGAATATATCTATCTTTCGGTGGTCTCGGTATAATGCTGTATGAGCCGCGGCCCATGAAACTTTAACCACGGCCCGGTTCTGCCCTGTCCTATATCGTTGACAGAAGCACGATTATGGCTAACTTTAACTTTAAATAAAATAAAAACTACAGAGGCTACAGGGCAATTTGGTATGTTTGATGATTGGAGGATGGATGATCAACATACTAATTTGCAGTCCTCTAGCCTCAGTGGTTTTTAAGTTCAGAGGGCGGACAGAAAAAGTGCGGACGGACAGACAAAGCCGGCACAACAGTTTTCTTTTACTAGAAAACTAAAAAGATGAAAGGACCAACCTGTAGAAAAAGAACTGATAATATATGGAAAAATTACACGGAAAAGAACCTCGCAAACAAATACATTGAGAAAAGGAAATCTGACCAAGTGATCTGAGCTGATCTGATTTACAAACTGGCGCCACTGCTAGCGAAGTCACCTCTGAGGAAATAAATTATTTATCATCTGCAACGACGTACAATAAAAAACATCATCATTATCATCTGTCATCATCAAAAATTCATCATCATTATCATCTGTCAACGACGTACAATACAAAAATTCCGCTGTCATCATCATTATCATCTGTCAACGACGTACAATACAAAAATTCCGCTGCTTACATCTATCTAGTGCTTTCACCGCCATAAAGCTTCACTCATGTTCAGCCTTCTTTTGCACAGTTCTCCTCAAAGTAGATCTTTGTCTTCCAGCTCTTCTAGTGCCCACAGGAACCCAGCTAATGCAACCATGTACTCGTACTGTTCTCCCAGGGGTTATGCAAAGGACATGTCCAAGCCATCTGCTTCACTCTTTCATCACTATCTCCTCTATACATGGAACTATAATCTCTCTTATGGTGTCATTTCTCACTCTACCGTGTCATCTGAGTCCTTATGTTCTCCTAAAAGCTTTATTCTCAAACTAACATAACCTCTTATTTCCATTATCTTACCATAATTCACGTCCATATCGAAGTGCAGATCGCAATATAATCTTATTTTCACATGCAATTTCTGTCTATCTGATTTCCAAATCTCATTCAGTCTAGCCACTTCTGATTTGCTGTTTTAATCTTACACCAAATTCCAATACCAGAGAACCTGCACTGGATATCATTTGTCCTGTATATCTCAATCACCCAACCTCATTATTCCTTTCCCCATTTAGCATTATTTAATCCGTTTGTGCATACTCTCTTCATAATGTCTGTTTTCCTTAGATTTAGAGTCGCATTTCTCTGGATGCATTCTACTTAGCAAGCAATGTAAATCTCGTGGTATTATGCTAATTAAACCAGCACCGTCCGCGACTTCCAAATCCGTCGACTTGCTACCGTTACTCTGACCACTGTTTTCACTGTAAAATCCATGAGAAGGGCAAACGGTAAAGGTGACATAACACTATTTATTAAGCATTCACTTGACAACTCTCAGTCAAAATTAACTCGCCATTTACTTCGTTCATGGCTCATTTCGATTAGCTTTAAATATTTGACAGGAATTCCGTAGTGACGCAAGACCTTTCATTACACTACTGCACATTAGGTATACACTCAATAATACCTTTAATATTAACTACGTGCGTCGTGTGATTTGGACTTAGAAGAAAACGAGCTTATCGCTTGTGCAGATGATTCTACTCTCTTTGCATCTCTCCCACTTCTTGAGTATAAACATTAAATTTCTTATGTAATGTTAATCACTGGTAACGTCGTTCAATTTGCTCATTGTACCTGACGCGTATTTCACAAATCTATTCGTCCACTGCATTCAAATCACCCCAGACTATAACATCGACATCGTAGTGCTAGATATGCAGTTAATTCTAACAGGCCTCTCCTTCTACAAGTCCTGCTCCTGCTGAGACCAAATTGTAGAGTGATTTTCCTAATCCTTGCGCTGAACTTTTCAAATTTCAGCTGTTCAAACTTAGTGTACGTGCTCTTTGTGTTAGACAGGTTAACAAGATTCTCACTACGTAGTTCATTTGCCGTTAGTCTTATTTATTCTAATTTCATCCATATTACTTGTTAATTTATTTGCCATTCTTTGTTATTTTCCTTTCATAATTGATTCTTTACTCCTCAGCTTCCTTCTCTGTACTGGGTCGATTTCCCTTTTGGGGTTTCTTGGGCTTGTAATTTCAACTTTTCCAACTGGAATTGCAGTTGGCTTGTGAAATAATAATAATAATAATAATAATAATAATAATAATAATAATAATAATAATAATAATAATAATAATAATAATAACTCTTGCTTTCCTAAAACTACCTTCTTAATATCGAAGCCTTCTACCAACATGCTTTTTTGTCACTAAGCTGAAGAAAGGAAATTATTTGCAGTATGAAAAAACATCGAAAATCTTC
>NC_089756.1:329096-331596 GCF_040412425.1 Macrobrachium rosenbergii | reverse complement strand
AAAAGGGAAGTCCATTGCACCTAGGCATCTCCTTCGGCCACCCCCAAAAAAAACAAAGTACAGAAACAACTTCCAGCGCATGAACGCCTGCACAAAACAAACGAAGGTAGGTTCCTAAAAAGACGGGAATGGACGGGCAATTAAGAGAGAATCTAAAGGCACTGTCACTCTCCAACTCTTCCGTCCTCCCCAGATATTCGAGGATGAACGTACACGTGGAGGTTCAAATGACAGAGAGAGAGAGAGAGAGAGAGAGAGAGAGAGAGAGAGAGAGAGAGAGAGAGAGAGAGAGAGAGAGAGAGAGAAAGGCTAAATACACGAAGCCTTCACCTCCTTACACTTATTTCATTTCGCATCCCCAGAGAAATTACGTTATGGAAAACATTACCAAAGTAATTGCTTGAAAAACATCCGCAGATATACACAACATATTTTCCGTTCAAGGAGTAAAAAAGAGAAAGACACAAAAACAGTCCTTTGCAGTTCAAGACCCTGAAATGTCCCCGGCGATATGTAAGCTGACAACTCTTACTTGCTTCTTACGTGAAAATTTATGGCATATGCAATTTCCATGATTTACAGCCTCCAAACATTACATACATACATACATACATACATACATACATACATACATACATATATATATATATATATATATATATATATATATATATATATATATATATATATATATATATATATATATATATATATATATATATATATATATATTATATGACTCACGTCAGGCGTGATTGTGTGTTGATGATTTCTATATATATATATATATATATATATATATATATATATATATATATATATATATATATATATATATATATATATATATATACATTTATATGTGTATATATACATATGTATATATACATTTATATATACATATACATATATGTATATATACATATGTATAATATAATGTATAAATATATATTATATATATGTATGTATGTATGTATGTATTATGTATGCATATATATATATATATATATATATATATATATATATATATATATATATATATATATATATATATATATATATATATATATATATATATATATATATATACAAGTACGGTACAAGTTCGCAACCACAACAAAAAGAGACGCCGCATGCAAAAGAAAGATAAAACATATAAAGCATATAATTACTGAGCTCTTGGTTTCGCAAAAGCAAAGTTATTTCGACGAGAAAAAGCAGTGAAGCCAAAATCCAAGTACTGAACTCCAAGCAGACGTCACTTGTTAAAGCAGCATGTGAAAAATAAATGGCAAAAGTGTTTCGATTTGAGGGTTGTCAAATTCATATATGAATGTGACGAAAATATAAAATTACGATAATGTTTAACGATTTATTGATTATTATTATTATTATTATTATTATTATTATTATTATTATTATTATTATTATTATTATTATTATTATTATTATTATTATTATTATTATTATTATTGATGAAGAAATCCACAACGGTTAAAGTGTAGATACCTATATTCAAAATATATAAACCACTTGAGCTTTCGAAATATTTTATATATTTTTGCATCGTTTTGTATATATTTTTAAAATGTATTTTTAATATATATCTATACTTTCACTCTTGTGGATGTCTTAACCATTCTAGTGACTCATGCCATTATGGGATTATTATTATTATTATTATTATTATTATTATTATTATTATTATTATTATTATTATTATTATTACGGTCCCAAGAAAAAAACCAGAGAATCTACAGGACGTAGAAACAGGAATGCAACGAAAACAGTTGCAATACAAACTAAAGTAAAAGCAGGTGATACGCGAAAAATGCTCTGGATGAGGCAAAAAGACCATATAAGAAACTTCAAGAAATAGAGTGTTTGGTTACGATGAAAGTGAATATCTGCAGCCGACACCATAAGAACGTCTATGGTGCTTCTGTCTGGCCAATGTATTGTATTATTAAAGCGTAAAGTCGTCACCGCTTTATAAATTTTCAAACACAATCCCTTACTTAATTTTGCTAAATAATGAGAGGCTTCAATCAACGACTGCACACATCACGAATGAAAAAAAAGCACTATGATCATAAATATTTCAGCAGCGAATTCCCAGAGCCAATGTACATTAAAGTAAATTATACATATTCTTACAAAACTAGGAAAATTGGATTTTGCCTAGCTAAAAAAATGTATAATAATTTTGAACTTTAAGGTTCAGGTCGAAATATACTTTGCAGATGAAGACTTGCAACAATTGATTTACAGGATTTTAAATCCCTGGCACCACAACAGCCAAAGTCACTGGCCTAAACTTCAATGCAACTTGATTATGGAATCACGAGAAAAGCTATTGGCAGATTTTGTCTGCGATTTGGAGGAGACTGAACAAAGTGAGACTGAACAAGTCAGATTACAAAGTGTTGTATGAAAAAATAAAGAAGAAGAAAAAATTTAACTTAAACTACAGAACAATATGAATGAGCACCAAGGCATA
>NC_089756.1:296596-324096 GCF_040412425.1 Macrobrachium rosenbergii | reverse complement strand
AGATCCTGCTTTCCTCCTTCCCACTGGTGTCCTTTGAAGTGATTGAAGGGACACGGATTAGACGCTACAAAAGGGAAACGCATTAGACATGACAACATAGTATATTAAGTGTCGGGAAATGGCAATTCCACAAGGAAAAAAAGCCAGTGGGTTGAAATTGAAAGATAGACTGGTCACAGATGGCTTCATTAAAACCTAAACGGGCCAAAAGTGGCTTCAATAAAATGTAAAGTTTTTGAATGGCTTCGCTTAAAGGTAAACATTACCTTACTAAGAGTACAAGTCTCAAGAGGTTTCAGTAGAAAGTAGTCTACACATGGGACCAGTAACTTTCCACTAAAAATAGGAAACGGTCATAAATGCTTTCCCTGAAAAGCAATCATGTCATAAATGCTTTTCCCTGAAAAGCAAACATGTCATAAATGCTTTCCAAAATGTCATAAATGCCCCCCAAAGCAAACACGTCATAAATCATAAATGCTTTTCCTGAAAAAAGCAAACCCTGAAAAGCAAGCATGTGTTTCATAAATGCTTTCCCCGAAAAGCAAACATGTCATAAATGCTTTCCCTTTCCCGAAAAGCAAACAAAAGCAAACAAGTCATAAATGCTTTCAATGAAAAGTAAACATGTCATAAATGGCTTCACAAAAATAAACCTGAACAAATTACTCCACTAAAACTTACCCAGTCACAAATAGTTTCACTACAAATAAACAGGTCTCAAACAACTTTCCTAAAAAATGAGCCGTTCATACAAGGCTTCACTAAAAAGCAAACATGCCACAAACGGTTTCACTAAAAAGTGAAAAATGCCACAAATGATTTCACCATAAAATGCGTATACTACAATAAGTAATCAGGTCTCAAGTTGGTTCGCTAGAAAGCAAACATGACAAAATGCCACCAGTAAAAAAAATAAAAAGTAAATAGGACACAAATACCCCCACTAAAAAGAAAACAGACAATGTATCGCCTAGGTATAAAGTAAAAAAAAAAAAGGTCACAACTGGTTTCTCTAAGAAGTAAACAGGTCAGAAATAAGGTTAAAAAAAGGTCAAAGAGTTTACAACACATATCATCAATGTGCCTGGCTAAAAAAGTAAACGATACCCAAAACGTACCACAGTGTTTCAAAGGAGCTCAAACACCTCACATGCCCTTACGCTAGAATACCAAACGGGTCACAATACTTCACTCACGAAGTAAGCAAGTTACAAAAACATTTACAGAATATAATGGTTACCTTTTACCAAATACGCATGTAATTATAGTAACCACAATGCCCTCTTAACCACTCGAATTCTTCACGCTTTTCAGATAAGCTTGTCACGACAAAGCTTTAGATCCAGATGCAAAAATATGAAGTAACTCTGACGTCCGGTAGCAGGATTCGACCCCGCATCCAGAGTATCAGAACGAGACCACGCTGCCGACCTGACCATGAGATGAAAGTTTCATTAACAAAGTCAAATTCGGCCTGCTGTGTAAATGTTAACAATAACCCCTTAAAAAACAGTACTGTACACCAAAGCATGTTTTATTCCATTCAAAGGGAGGGAACATGTGGTGTTGCTTTTAGCCAGCACGGGCTCTTGCCCAAAGGAGGACCTTGAGTGAGAATTGGGTGATAAATGAAATGAGAGGCCTGTAGTAGACCTCACAGTGAGAGGGACCGTATATCAGAGGGAGGGGGGCATTAACGTGTTAACTCGCAATAGTGGCTTAATTTTAGCTGTTAAGTTATAAAAATCAGTTAAGTCAACTAATCTTCCAGTAAGATCCACAGGATATCACTAAAATAAACAAGCCTCCAAATTTCGTGAACCTGATATCATGATCTAAGGAGAAATGTTTTAACAGAAACAGAAGATTAAGTCGCTTCAAACACCCCGAACAAGGTAAACATGATATGCCCCTCTTCGGCGTAATAATGCTTATCCCGAAACAACAGGATTATTGCATTATCTTCTTCATGACGAAGAGGCGCGCAAGAGCGGCACAGCTGACAAAATCAGGCTCGTTAAGAAAAAAAAAGGTAGAAAGCTAAGCTAATGGATTCCGCTTTACGGGAAATGGCAAATACGTCTCTTCAAGGGTACGTCAAAGGATTAAGGCAGTGTGAAAGAACAGCTCACACGGCTGACCATCGGATTAGATATTTCCACGACGAATCTTTGAGAATGCGAAGCCTGACATGTAGGACACAGCTGGCAGTGGAGGAATACTGTCAAGAAGAACCAAAGTAATATATGTAAAATACGCAGTTAGTTCAGACCTTATGACATAGTTAATGAGAAAACGAGTTTTAAGTAAGACATGTCTTTCATTAAGTAACATCACTCATTTAAACCTATCTTTTTTATGCATTCTCTTTGTTGAGACAACATTATTATTCTCATTTTTTTTTCAGTGGAATTTAACTCAGCATCTGAACGACCTATTAGGGCTTTTCCATACGAATGTTTGCACAGTATGATAATAATATTCTTCCTCTCAGCTTATCCTAGTCGGGGTCGCTATTTTTGATGTTTTCTTCGTCCATTCCTTTGATTCTCTAGCCTTCTCAATTGAAGTCTCGACATCATTGGGGCTTCCTCTCTCCTCTGAGTCCCTAGCTCTTCAATTTCCATGATCTCTCCTGGAACCAGATTCTTCACAATCACAATCCCCTCTCAGTCACTATTCTCCCTTTAGAAGCCAAGTCAAAGGAAATCCATATACTGTAAAGAAACACCATTTTCTCCTCTTATCCTTCTCCTTCTTAGCCCCTCTCACTCTCCTGTCTGTATTCCTACTAATAATAATGTCAAAAGCAACGGTGTCTGGACATGAAAGGCTGCCCATCTCTGCTGTCCCCCTCCTCAAGGATCACTGAGGAGATAACTACTGGACTGGCACCCTCATCCATACAAGGACATCCAAGGATGCCAATTAGAGGCAAAGGGTTTCCAATTAGCCTAATTAACTAATGACTTCTTGAAGAAGGTCTAATGTCCCATCTGACTGCTCATAACAACTCGCATCCCTCGAGTTCCGAATCGCAGAATATTGAGGCTGAACGATAATCTGACGCAACAGAATGCTAAATTAATCTGTTTTCACGCGCAACAAAAGCGACGTATCAGGTAAACAGGTAAACAGCGTCCGCACAGTTTGCAAACCTCCATTTTAAGGGAAAAATGACCGACGTGTCCAAACGAATCAATCACTCAAATGACCAGCGCAGCCGTGAAATCAAAACAAATATTGAAACGGTAACAGAGAGAGATTTGCGAAATGTGACATTTCATTATTCGGGGTATGATATCTAAACACGATGTATTAAATGTTTCATCCGAGATAAAACTGTGCAACGCATCGGAAATAATAAAAATTGTTTTTGAAATGGACCCTTCACTGAAACTCGCTACAATAAACGTAAACTTTTTAAGCACTGCTGAGCAATAACTTTGGTGTATATTGTAAAATAACAGACACACACACACACACACACATATATATATATATGTGTGTGTGCGTGTGTGTGTGTATGTGTGTGTTATAAAAATTCACACACACATATATAACTAGCAGTATAATTATATATATATATATATATATATATATATATATATATATATATATATATATATATATATATATATATATATATATATTTATCTTTATCATACACTATTGTTCTGTGCATTAGTATAGTTACTAAAAGGATCTCTCCTCTACATACCATCCAGTTTGAATGAGTCCTGTTAGTAATAGTGTGTGTGAATTTTTATAACATACACCCTGACATTTTTATATTCACAAACATTAAACAACTAGAACTGTCGTTTAACGTTTTTGTAACTTGAAAATCATAAATTTAACCTTTGCAGACTCATTCATCAATGCCCATTGCCCAAGATGTACTTTGGCACTTCAAAACTACCTATATATGAGTTTTTTTTTGGCGAAGTTTTAGAGGACCATCAACTTTGGAAAAAAATTTCCAAATTCAATTCTAAATTCAATAAGTCCAGAGTACAAAAGTGTGGTTGGAATGAATGCCAAAAGACGGTTATTCTGGCCGCCTTCCCAACAGCGTGGAGTATGAGTCAATTACCGTGGAAAAAAGTATTACAAGAGTGTGATAAAGGGCTTGAAGAGATTATTATCTGTACCCTTCATCATTACTACATTACCTTCGTGCGAATAGAGGTATAATTACAGATATGCATAACGCAAGCAGAAGCAACGAAAAATCAGGAAATGAGAGGTTATTGCTTGTACCCTTCACTATTATATTACCTTTGTGCGTGCAGAAATATAATTATAAATCTGTACAAAGCAAACGAAAGCAAAAAAAAAAAAACAGGAAATGAAGAGGTTATTACTTCTATCTTTCATTGCTAAATGACTATTGTCCGTAAGGAAGTATAATTATAAATATGCACAAAGCACAACAAAAGCAGATAAAAAAATCAAGAAAAAAAAATTCAAGACACACGATGGAGAAAAGGGGGAGCTGTCAGTAGCCATCGAGATAACAATGAACCCACAGCACTGACTGATGTGTCATGTTACTTATGCTGAGTCAGCTGACCCGTCTTAACAAATAGACCAGCACAGCTTTCAAACTCAGCAGTACAGCTGTCACTACGGTACCTCCGGCGCTACGGTACCTCCGGCGCTATTGTACTCCCAGTTACCAAGCGCTAGCCGGCTAGCTTTCAACTTCATAAGAAAGTTTCTTGGAGTTGAATACAAGCCTGCACATTATCCATCACTTGAAATCTTACTCAAGTGATTTTTGCGTCAGCAGTATTGGAAAAGGTTCATAAATCGTATGTTTCAACTTCAGTAATGTTACCTATTACAGCCACTGCTATTTTCTTTGTTTATTACTATCGAGATATCTGAAGGAATTATGGGATGCATATATATATATATATATATATATATATATATATATATATATATATATATATATATATATATATATATATATATATATATATATAACATATACATATATATATATAAAATATATATATTTATATAGGCTAAATAACATACATATTACGTAATACATACATACATATATATACATAAATGCTCCAAACACGCTTTCTCTAAAAATATTCACAGCAAAAAATGTTAGCAGGCCTGACGTGCGCTTGTGAATGTAGCCTATTTAACAAACAACGATTATCAGACTGCTCTGCGGAAACATTAGGTGACGTTTGAAGCCTCATCAGCCGTCGACTTCACAATTAGTAACACAAAAGCAAAACGGGCGAACAAAGAACAAACACATGAATGAGAGAAACATCAAAGGAGGGAAAACAAAATGGTAATCAGTCGAGGGACTGATTGATTGCAAGTTGACATGAATAAACAAGACACATAATAACCGGTTTGACGAAAAAAAAAATCCTTAATCGTTCTTGACAATATAATAAAGACGGGATTGGAAATGGACCCACTGATTAAAGGATATGAGATTAGAACAGAATATAGAATTTATGACAAAGGCCAAGCACTGGGACCTATGAGGTCATTCAGCGCTGAAACGGAAATTGGGAGTGAAAAGGTCTGAAAGGTGTAACATGAGGTAAAACCACTTGTTAGGAGAGGGTGGAAAGCAAGAGGGAAGAAAGCGAATATAAACGCAGGTACAGTAAATGGAATGAAAGGGGTTGCAGCCAGGGGCCGAAGGGACGCTGCAAAGGACCTTAAGTAATGCCTACAGTGTGCCGAATGAGGTTCACCGACGGCACTAACCCCCTAGGGGGGAAAAGGGAAGAGGATGGAACGGTAAACAGAGGATTTGAAATTGGATTGAATTATAAGAATGAAGTAGCAAGTACGATAAAAGTATATAAATTATTGGTGGTCATTCCTACGGATAATAGCTAAAACAATCAGGTGTCAAATGGATAACAGCTAAAACAATCAGGTGTCAAATAACAACAACTATGCACAACTGGACCAAAAAACAAATCGAAAAGAATAAAAAAAAAGTTTGTTCCCTGGCCTGAATATTGATGAAAACACGACATCGTTTGATGAAAACACTTAATTAAACAACAGCATTCAAAACTAGATGGAACAATTAAAAAGATATTCAAAACTAGATCAAATGTCAAAAAACAATTATAAAAAAGCGACCGAATGCTAAGAAATAATCTTCAGAATTGTATCGAAAGATAAAAAAAAAAAATACTGAGACCTAAAGCAACTGATAAAAAAAGTAAAGATAACTTACCAGAATGATAAACAACGATGCTGAGAAGTGGATCGAATTTGAATAACAACGTTGTGAACAGGGTCAAAGCATAAAAACAAAATTAGAATAGTTTCCACGATCACAAAATAATCATATCGTTAATGATAATAAACAATAGTGATACCCGGGTCAAGAATATAAAAATTGAGAACTGGATCAAATAATAAAAAAAAAACTTTTAAGTTCAGCAAATAAAAAAGCAATATAATGAAAACTGGAACTAACAAAGACAAGCGATAAAGCAAATCATGGAAAACAATTCTGACATTGATAACTAAAACGAATGACAAAAACGGAACTGACAAGTGGATCAAATAAGAAACAATACTGAGAACTAGATTGGATAAATAAAAACTAGACTGTAGCCTGGATCGAATGATTAAAAATTTAATTGAAACACTACTGAAACCCGGAACGAATCACTAAAACCTATATTGATAACTGGATTGAACGATATACAACAATTTTGAGAACCGCATCAACTGATGTGAAAGCAATTACTGATAACTAGATCAAATTATTTTTCTAAAAATCTGTGACTACATGTGTGTGAAAAAAAGCAATACTTCAGACTACGTCAGATAGAAAAAACTAATCATGGGAAGTGAATCTAATAATAAAAAACTTTATTGAGAATTGAATCGAACGAGTAAAAACATTATTGTTAACAGGATCGAACACAAAAAGGCGAACTTTCAAAATAAAGTCGATCAGAAGAATGATGACGTAAGACAATGTTATAATTCTCATGGAGAGAGCGAGCAACTCTACAGAGCTGGTTTAAAAGTACACACCTGTTAAACAAATAAGTAATCCCCGTGTCCTCTCCACCTGCGCCACGACAGGTGCAAGAAACACATCAAAGACAGCTGTTAACATTAGGGAATATATTGTGTAACAACAGTGCAAGAAGCTCCTTGGCAATAAGATGATTACAACTTGTTATGCCAAATGGCTACTGGTAGGAAGAATATGAGAGAGAGAGAGAGAGAGAGAGAGAGAGAGAGAGAGAGAGAGAGAGAGAGAGAGAGAGAGAGAGAGAGAGAACTAAAAACAAAAGAGAGGGAAAGGGAGTGAGATTTACAAACACACTCACACGAGAGAGAGAGAGAGAGAGAGAGAGAGAGAGAGAGAGAGAGAGAGAGAGAGAGAGAGAGAGAGAGAGACTAAAAACAAAAGAGAGAGAAAGGATTTATAAACATACACTCACACGAGAGAGAGAGAGAGAGAGAGAGAGAGAGAGAGAGAGAGAACGGAAGTTAAGATATTCTAAAAGTATCGATCTTACTAGACTTGCACCCCTCCTATAGAGAATTTACAATTTGGCTACTGAGAGAGAGAGAGAGAGAGAGAGAGAGAGAGAGAGAGAGAGAGAGAGAGAGAGAGAGAGAGAAAACTGAAAACTTAAGAGAGAAAGGGGGGAGTGAGATCTACAAACAAACATACACCGCACGAGAGAGAGAGAGAGAGAGAGAGAGAGAGAGAGAGAGAGAGAGAGAGAGAGAGAGAGAGAGAGAAAACGGAAGTTAAGAAATTCACAAAGTATCGATCTTACTAGACTTGCCCCTCTCCTATAGGGGGAAACAAGTTTGAAAAGAAGACTGCTGATCCTTGCATAAGCCTAAACTACAGCTACTACTTTAGTATACCTGTTGTATCTATCACACCTTCCGAGAGTAAATACAAACCGGTGAGACGACCCAGACCCAAGGAAATGCATAAGACAAAATATCTTCTGAGAGACAACCATAATATAGAAACTGAACAATCTACTTGTGATATATATATATATATATATATATATATATATATATATATATATATATATATATATATATATATATATACTGTATATATATACATATATATTTTACATATATAATATTTATACATACAAATATACATACATAAATATATGTATGTGCGTGCGCGTTTGTCTATGTATATACATGTGTTATGTATGCTTTTATATACTTATATACAGCCTATAAATATAAATATATATATATATATATATATATATATATATATATATATATATATATATATATATATATATATATATATATATATATATATATATATATAAAATATAAAAAGACAAATATTTAGATACAGATTTCGATATACATTTTACATAACTTTCGCATATACAGCCTAATTAACATCCGCCACAGTCACTAAATTAAACTCTGGTTGTTGCATCTACATACGATATGCGAAGGAACTCGCCCAATGCAGCCCTTAAAATCAATAACCCACTTTCGGTTCTGTGAACGGGACGCCTGGGCGGGGGAGAAAAATAATAATAATAATAATAATAATAATAATAATAATAATAATAATAATAATAATAATAATAATAATAATAATAATAAAAGTGAGGCTGCCGTCGAATGGGGAAGGCGTATCATTTTTACATAAAACCCACTAAAGCCGAGAGAGCCTTCATTTCCATAAAATATAAGAAGGGTTGCAGAGACCTACGGGTGCGTGTGTATGTTTGTGTTTGTGATTATGTATATGAATATGTATATGTATATATATAATGTGTATATATATATATATATATATATATATATATATATATATATATATATATATATATATATATATATATATATATATATATATATATATATATATATATATATATATAATATATATATATATATATATAAATATATTTTTCATTGAGAAGGTACATGCCACTGCAGGTTTTTTTAGCTATGTGAAAAAAAACACATAACATCACATTACATAAACACCACCTCAAAACCACAACAGCACACCTTACACTGCCAATTAAAAAAAAAAAAAAAAAAAAAAAAAAGAAAAAAAACTTTCCCTGGCGTAATGAGTGAGAGACCGCAGCGGTTGGCTGGTGGGGTAGGAAAGTGAAAGCTTTATATATATAAATAAATAAATATATATATATATATATATATATATATATATATATATATATATATATATATATATATATATATATATATATATATATATATATATATATATATATATATATATATATATATATATATATATATATATATATATATATATATATATATATATATATATATATATATATATATATATATATATATATATATATATATATATATATATATATATATATATATATATAAATATATATTGCCTCGTGAAAACTCCACCAGAAATGTGGAGGATATGACGCCTTCGTGTTACTAAGACAGGAAATGCTGCTCACATTTCAGGGAACAACATTACAAAAATATTTGTATCAAATATTATGTAAATCATTTCTGTTAAAAAATATTTCAAAAATATCTGTATAAAAAATTATGTAAAACATTCCTGATAAAAAATATTACAAAAATATCTATATAAAAAAATTATGTAAAATAATTCTACTAAAAAATATTACAAAAATATTTGTATTAAAAAACTATGTAAAACATTTCTATTAAAAAATATTAAAAAAATATTTGTATAAAAAGTTATGTAAAACATTTCTATTAAAAAAACTACAAAAATATTTGCATAAAGAATTATGTAAAACATTTCTATTAAAAAAATACGTAAGTCTTTTTTAAATCATAAAAAAGATTAAAGATTTTTTCATGAAATTTTGTAAATTTCATCATAAAAATCTTTAATCTGTTTTATGATTTAAAAAGAGACTTACATAAATTTTTTATATATAAAAATGTTTTACACAATTTTCTTTTTAGAAAAATGAGTAATGAGGGGAAAGGGTCTCCTGGAAAGGACTATGTGATTTCGCAGCTAAAATGTTCTCTTAATGCTCATCCGTTTCCGTCGTGGGATGGTACAGATCTCGGGTAATTCTGAGATAAGTACTGCACTGGAGCCACCTATTATCTCCGCCAACGATGCTGGGGGATTACTGTAGGTTTTCACTCATCTTCCGTGACTGAATCTCTGTGCAATTATCTCAATTCTGGACCGATTTTCCCCAAATGCTGCTAAGCAGGTCGCTTTACGAATGTATAAGCCTGGTTTCTTCAGATTCTGTTCGGCTCTTCTTACGATTTCGTGCTAAACACACACACACACACACACACATAGTATCCTAGGGGGTTTATACGATTTACAGCTGTTACATAATGTATTTAAATGCCACTGACGTGGTTATGTTGTGGTCACCGAGTGCTCTTGCTTATGCTGTGGAAATCAAGTCCACTGGAGTGCGCTTGTTTATGCTGTGGAAATAAGCCAACTCGAGAGCGCCTGTTTATGCTGTGGAAATACGTCAACTCCTCGAGTGAGCCTGTTTATGCTGTAGAAATAAGTCAACTCCTCTAGTGCGCTTGATCATGCTGTGGAAATAAGCCAACTCCTCATTTAACTTAGAAAAAACCCACTAAATTTATTTCGCCACATTTTCTTGAAGGCACAATCACAAAACTCTCGTGAATTTATTTTCAATAAAACTCAATACAATCGTCTGCCATGACCACATACCCCATTGTGTGTTATAAAGTGATTCGCTCATTTACATAAAACGGGATAAGTCAAAAATTACTCAACAAGGCTTTACATTAAAATGCCTGAGCAGCAAATGGAAAAAAACTGAGAACTTACTACCGTTATAATGCTAGAAACATTAGTAATAAGGGTCCTTACAAGATTATGAGCCTCTATAAAGTTTTCAAGTTGTCCTCCTCAAGTTACCTGTTGAATAGGGCAATGCATGTTCTTTTCCGAAGCCATTCCATAATGAAAGAAATTATTTTAATAATGATGCTCATGATAACAGAATCTGAAGCGGTTAATGTTCTTAGATATTCTACATAAGGGATTCATCTTTGACTCAGCATTTGTGCACTCCGCAATAATAATAATAATAATAATAATAATAATAATAATAATAATAATAATAATAATAATAATAATAATTCCAAGGATGATGAACAATCACGTTAAGAACAGAATGTCCATAACGTAAAAATAAACTACTTAAAGATGAGTAGAAATAAATACATGAAATAACAACAAACAGGTTTAAATATAATAATAAACAAATAATAATATAATAAACAAATAACAGTACCAATATTTAAAAGCGTAATTCCCTCTCCTACAGATGTTCTGAAGTTCAAATCAGTAACTTGAACAAAGGGCTTCAAGTCTTCCACGTAACGGTACAGCATTTAAGCGTTCCTATATCGTGTTCCAGGGAGTTACCATGTCAGAGGTTCAGACGATCACCAAAAAGCACTGAGTACGAAAACCTCTGTTACAATTCTCATTTTCTTAGCAATCCCATGTCACCCTGAAGTTTGCAGCAAAAACACTTTCACTTTCATCTAGGTTTATCTATATTTTAAACTGGAGGGAAGTTTCAGATATAAGAATTATCTGTAATTTGTTTTGTTGTTATCGATATTTATACTCTAAACGGGAGGGAAGTTTCAGACATAAGAGCTGCCTGTAATTTGCTTGACTGATATCGATGTTTACTCACTTACTAATATTTTTCCAGATAACACCAGGATTTCCCTAGAATGAGTGGTTAGAGGAAATGCTATATCCTTCCTATTTTCAGCAAGCCCTCTTGACTGAGGTTGCTAGGCTCATAATTACTATTACTAAAGCGAGAAACAGACAATAATAAACTTTCTCAGAGCACGAATCCCCCGGTGAGAGAGAGAGAGAGAGAGAGAGAGAGAGAGAGAGAGAGAGAGAGAGAGAGAGAGAGAGAGAGAGAGAGAGGCTGTAATAATCAATCCTCAAACTCATAACATCCCGACAAAAAAAAATCGCTGAGTTTTTCAAAGCCCTCCAAGACTTCGAGAGCATCATAAGCGCTATGACATCGCGGCTCCCTCCGGCTGCGGACGTATTCTTTCGATACAATAACAAAAAGGACACCAGACCCTCTAATTGCAATGAACGTAGAGGGAAACCAAGGGTTGATTGCCCTCTAGGGTGAAAGCGCGGATGGAGAGGGAAGGAGGGAGAGAGGGAGGGAGGAAGGAAGAGGGAGTGTGTATGATGTGGGGAGGCATGGGTGAAGAAAGAAATGACGACGACAACACGAGAGAGAGAGAGAGAGAGAGAGAGAGAGAGAGAGAGAGAGAGAGAGAGAGAGAGAGAGAGAGAAAGTTACTGGAAGGTTGCGATTGGGCGGAGGGAGACTAACACGAAAATCAACCAAATGCCACCACTTCCTATTACGTAACAACACCCCTCTACTTAAGCGAACGGAGCACAATTCATCGATTTCAAAAGATGAAACTTCATCATCGATATACAAACTCAAGTACCTTTGACATTCAGTCACATAGAGAATAAAATATATCAGGCTTACAAAACCTATTATATAAACTACATGGCAACTTTTAACAAAAACTAAAATATAAACTACGTGGCAACTTTTATCGACAAAGCTTCATTACCATCGGAGTTTCCAATTCTGTAACGGAAAACCCGAGAGCACAGCAATGGAGCGATTTTCCATGCTCAAGCGCTCAGCAAGACGAGAACCGCTCGTCTTGCCAGGAATAATGGCGTGAAATGTACTGCTATGTGCTGATGAAGACTGTCATACGTACAGTACATATCATCTTGGATAAAAGCTGCGGTAACACAATTTTTTCATCAAACAGTGGAATTGACGAACACTGGCATAACAGTGCATCAACCTTTCCACTGTAGAAGTAAGCTTCGAAGAAAATTGACTTTGTATTACAATAGTTTTCTTCATAAGTGCTTCTATTTGGCTGATAAATATTGGCGGAGAAGTACAGTACGTCAGCTTATTTTCACAGTTCACCGCAATTCGATAAATTATTAATTATTTTAAAAGTGCCACTTCATCTTATCGGCCTAGTTTTCTTTCCATTTATACATCTTCGTTTTAGGCAGCTTAGTTTTCTAAGAACAATTCAACAAAAATAATTAATTTTTAAATTATATTTATTTATAAGTTTGAAAACGAAATTTAATGAAAAGAAATCCATCTTGACAGGTGCAATACCAAGACAATGTACCCTATACAACAAAAGAACCGTTCAGCCATGACCTCTCTCTCTCTCTCTCTCTCTCTCTCTCTCTCTCTCTCTCTGCAAGAGTGCGAGAACATTTGTAGTGAAATGGATCATTAGAACCCTCCGTTTCGTTGACATTAATCTTATTAAGACACCTAATTAACAGATGATTCAGCCCTTCAAGGATAAAAACAGAGCAACCGAAATATTGAGGCAGAAAAAAATTAGGCCTACTACGATTCCATTTATTTCTTAATATTAAAAAAAATTCGACGGGCTTAACTGACAACGCAGGAAATTATACAATATAATACATGCAGTTATTATAGTAAATTCATGATTATTTTCAAGACCGATTATTTTGCTACAACATGATGTCAACAGCTGATCGGATTTCTCAGTCTCGATGCCTCTACTCACAGGAGCAAATAACAGCCCTTTAGGCCTTTTATCATTGCATAATTATAACAAGATGTGTCTGTAAAACCCCAAAGTCCCAAGAGGTGCAAATGCCTCTTTTACCTCACAAGTATGACCTTGACCTCAACAGTAGAGTATGAACAACAAATATGGACTCTGATATAGTTCACAAGTTATGTCCAATCTTTATTTGACCTCTGACCTCCTGAATATGACCTTAACATTTAGATTCACCACGTAATGAATTCACTTCAAACAGAGATAACATAAAATGAAGTTTGAGATCTTTATTCTCAAAACATTGTCAAATACCAGTGCTTGGCAAACACAGAGGGCTGTGCAGACTGATAGACAAGTCAATTACTACATGCACCTGGAGGGTAAATTTGGGCATAATTGGAAGTAGACTAGTGGGCCTCTATTTGCTTTTAAAATTGTTTAAGGCTAACATAAGAATATATTCTATAAAGGGGGGAGAACAAGACATATTTGTGAAACACATTACCCAGCCTGTGGCTAATTCCTACTTGACCTTTGACCTTCCAATATGACTCTGGCTTTAACCCTATCTACACATCGGCTTCATTAGACAGTTAAAGAAAAGGTCTGACAGAAAAGCAGCAGAAAGGAAGGTGCAAAAGCCTGTAATACGAAGAGTCTATCTACCAAGAGTCTCACATGAAACAATGAATGCTCTATCCCACTTAGTTCCTCGTTGGACGAGTCGGTAGAGTTCTCGGCTAGCACTCTGCTAGGCCCGAGTTCGAGTCTCCGGCAGGCCAATGAAAAATTAGAGGAATCTATTTCTGGTGATAGAAATTCATTTCTCGCTATAATGCGGTTCGGATTCCACAATAAGCTGTAGGTACCGTTGCTAGGTAACCAATTGGTTCTTAGCCACGTAAAATAAGTCTGATCCTTCGGGCCAGCCCTTGGAGAGCTGTTAATCAGCTCAGTGGTCTGGTTAAACTAAGGCATACTTAACTTTTTCTATCCCTCTTCTACGGGCTGCGCTATAGGCAAGAACCCTAGCTGGTATAACGCCTGTTTTATAATACACAAAAACTACCCCTCAGCTGGAACACTGATACATGACAACATACGCGACCCACACCCTTGGCCTTAAAGCACTCTTAACATTTACAGAAGCACAACATGAGTGCACGAATGACTAACACAATACAGTGAGATAAATTAAACCTATAAGTACACAGATACTTAAAAAAAATACGTATGCCTAAAATACTATTATCATTATATTGTTATTGGAGAAATAGATCCACACATATGTACATATGTATATGTACATATATGTACATGTACATAACTATGGATCTGTTTCTGCATTTTAAGGCTTATGCTACTATGAGTACTTTTTAATTATTGTTGTTATTATTAATATTTCGCTGGAGATACTGCTCCAGAAAAGATCGTCCATTCGTTTACACAGAAAAAGTACTGCTGGAAACTCACACAAATGAAAACAGAAGCAAATAAACAAACAGGCACGAACAATAACCAATAACCAATAAATAATACAAAACAAAACCAAAAGCAGGAGGTAAACAACAGCACATAAAAGTTTTGAGGGCAGAAGCACCCATACTTGCTTCTTTTCGAGTCACGTGACGTGTGAGAACAACTAAAACCAATCCAATTAGAGGCGCAGTGTGACAGAGAGAGAAATACGTTCATGTGGGGGGTGGTAATCATACGCAGTTTTCCAGGGAAAAAGAAATACGTTCATATGAAGCTGGTGGTAATTATACGCAGTTTTCCAGGCCTCTTTCAATTTTATTATATATATATATATATATATATATACATATATATGTATATATATATATATATTATATATATATATATATATATATATATAAATTATATGTAAATATATATATATATATATATATATATATATATATATATATATATATATATATATATATATATATATATAAAATGTATATATATTATCATATATAAAATACATACATATACATATATTTAAAACATATGTATATCTTTGTATAATAACGCATGGAAATTAAGAAAGAAATTTTATTTGTGCAACGAAAAATTACCCACTTTTATAAAATTACGTTTTCTTCCGTTTGTATGTTCGTTTGTTTCAGAGAGAGAGAGAGAGAGAGAGAGAGAGAGAGAGAGAGAGACGCATTAAATATACGCATACACTACAAAGAAAGAAGACACATATTTCAAACAAAGTGCGCAATACAAAAGAGAGAGAGAGAGAGAGAGAGAGAGAGAGAGAGAGAGAGAGAGAGAGAGAGAGAGAGAGATCCTTTATCTTGCCAATCGTAAACGAGAATTCATTTCAAGATTCAAAAGAAGTCAATAAAAAGGGCCCCAAGTCTATAAGCGATACAACTCAATCGGCTCCCGAGACAAAGCCAGCAATTTAGTCTTAATAGCTCCTAAATCTATCTCATCAACACGCGACAGACAAACAGACAGAGACACAGACAGAAGGACAGACAAACGGACAGACAGACAGACAGAGAAAGAATTAGGGATCACGCGAAATGGACTAAGAGGTAGAGATTAACCCAACCGAGAGTTTCTATCTTTTTCTTCTTTATCACACGGACCATCTAACACAGGTTTTTTTTTTTTTTTTAGAAAAAACCTTGTTAGAAAAAAAGGACTGGATTATTACATTGTTTTTAGCCGTCCATAAAATATGCATACAAATATGATAGGGATTGATACACAATTAAATCCATATAGATCAAAACTTTAGCTTTCTCTCTCTCTCTCTCTCTCTCTCTCTCTCTCTCTCTCTCTCACACACACACACACACACACACACACACACACACACACACACATTCTGCAACCTGTCTGTGGTTGACTTTGACAGAACTGGATTATTAAAATGATCTTAACCGTCCAAAAACACGTTCTAAACAAGTACATTGGCATCCTCCACCCCCTTCTCTCTCTCTCTCTCTCTCTCTCTCTCTCTCTCTCTCTCTCTCTCTCTCTCTCTCTTCTGTCCTTCTGCAACCTGTCGGTGGTTAACTTTGACAGAACTAGATTATTACAATGATCTTAACCGTCTAAAAACATGTACTAAACAAGTATGATGTGCGAGATATAGAATCAAACCCATATAGATCAAAACATTGGCATCTTACACCCCCTCTCTCTCTCTCTCTCTTCTCTCTCTCTCTCTCTCTCTCTCTCTCTCTCTCTCTCTCTCTCTCTATCATTCTGCCATCTGGCTGTGGTTGACTTTGACCACCACCGGCACAAGTTATCGATCATCTGGCAAGGGAGCTATTTATCTCAGAATTAATCAAGAGGTGCTCTGTTACAAGCTTGATTCATCCAGCAATAATGGAATGCGATAGAGGGTGCTAATTCGGACGCTTCTCCTGAAGATCTCACGGCTTCCGGTGAATATGTACACCATGTCAACATCTAGGGAAAAGTGAGAGAGAGAGAGAGAGAGAGAGAGAGAGAGAGAGAGAGAGAGAGAGAGAGAGAGAGAGAGATACTTCCAGAGATGTATATACACGAGAAAAAAGAAAAAAATGGGTGAAACATGATTCCGATGAAACATGATTCCAGAGAAAAAAGCAAAACACAGGAGAGGGAAATGCTACAGCCAAGAGAGAGAGAGAGAGAGAGAGAGAGAGAGAGAGAGAGAGAGAGAGAGAGAGAGAGAGAGAGAATGCAATAAATTTATAAATTATCATTATGAGAGAGAAACAAAAACAAAGGTAAAATACCATTGTAAATACAGAGAGAGAGAGAGAGAGAGAGAGAGAGAGAGAGAGAGAGAGAGAGAGAGAGAGAGGTGCACCCCTTCAACTATTAATACTCCCAAAGGCTGCCCTCAAATGCGAAAAGGGTTTTTGAAAGCAAACATGGGGCTACCTTTCATTCCATTATCTAGAACCTTTCTGCTCCCCAGCCCCCTTTTCCCCCCAAAACTGGGGATAGACAAGAGAAAAGGATAGTTTATGCAAGGGAACATAACACCGGCAGACAACAAAAACTCTAAGGCTATCTGGGTTTCAAATATTGTAGATGATATGTTGCAAGAAGGCTTTGTGTAGGCCTAATAAGTTAGATAGTCTAAGCAACCGACATTATATATATATATATATATATATATATATATATATATATATATATATATATATATATATATATATATATATATATATATATATATATATAGAGAGAGAGAGAGAGAGAGAGAGAGAGAGAGAGAGAGAGAGAGAGAGAGAGAGAGAGAGAGAGAGATAGTTAGATAGAAAATTTAATTCGCCGAAGTACCATGAGTTATTGAAGCATATCGAATTTAATCTTTAAAACATCTGTAGTAACATTACGGCATTATAACATTAAAACTCGTAACGAAACACTGCTAATATACTGCTTGCCCTAAGTCACAAACAGAGACGCATGTTAAAAAACCTAAGAAAAAGCAACATTATAACAAAACATATCTGCTACAAATCCCTGCCGCAAAAGCTGTAGCATTTCAACTTGCGTTAAAAGCCTTGCTAAACCTCTGCAACTAAGCATAACTACGTTCAATGTTTCTCAAAAGCAATATTACTTTAACATAGCCAAGTGCGATTTAAATTGCTATGCTAGAGCGCTAACATGACATACCAAATTACTTTTTAAATCTTCAGGTACCGTGCATGCGCTACTGCATCATAACATAGTATGTTTTGACTTTACTTACGAGAAGATTCCTTTGCAGCAGCAACAACACTTAGAATAGTAACAAAGACCCGTAAAAAAAAAGTATTTTTAAATTAATTCACGCTTAAATATATTATCTTGATGGCAAACGCTGGCTTTAAGACATGTTTTTTGAGAATATTTTCTTTTCTTTTAAAGGACTAATTATCCTTGCAAAAATCCTGTGTCTGTGAACACCCTTGTTCGTGTCGCCAAATTCTAATGAAAATATCAATTAGTCAGCACATACAGCCTTCAAGCACTTTCTTATTTTTAGTCATAAAAATCTGACAGAGAGCACATTTCTCTGACAGGCCTACGTATACTGAAAAACTCAATTAACACACAACAAACAGCACTTCCTTTTTTATTAATATATACAGCAATAAAATTCCAAACACATCCTCTTATTGCTTCATAAACATTACAATTCATGAATAAACATTTCAACAAGTCATAAGGTTGACAAAAGAAGTAACAACCGACGTGATATCTATTCATTAAAGAACACCTCGGCATCGTTAATCCCATATATCTGATGTCAAATAACCATAAGGCTGTAATATTTACGTTCCCTTATCTGTAAGGCACTCTCCGTGCCGACACATTTCGTGAACCATAAATGCGACTGAGTACACAATGAAACCCCATATGCATGAGAGAGAGAGAGAGAGAGAGAGAGAGAGAGAGAGAGAGAGAGAGAGAGAGAGAGAGAGAGGTGGGGGAATGCAATAAATGATTATAAGTAGGAGAACTCAAACAAAGGTTAAATACCATTGTAAAGAGAGAGAGAGAGAGAGAGAGAGAGAGAGAGAGAGAGAGAGAGAGAGAGAGAGATGAGAGAAATGTAAATTATCATTATAAGTAGAGAACTCAAACAAAGGTTAAATACCATTGTAAATACAGAGAGAGAGAGAGAGAGAGAGAGAGAGAGAGAGAGAGAGAGAGAGAGAGAGAGAGAGAGAGAGAGAGAGAGAGAATGCAATAAATGTAAATTATCATTATAAGTAGGAGAACTCAAACAAAGGTTAAATACCATTGTAAATACAGAGAGAGAGAGAGAGAGAGAGAGAGAGAGAGAGAGAGAGAGAGAGAGAGAGAGAGAGAGAGAGCAATAAATGTAAATTATTATTATAAGTAGAGAAACTAAAACAAAGGCAAAATACCACTGTAAATACAGAGAGAGAGAGAGAGAGAGAGAGAGAGAGAGAGAGAGAGAGAGAGAGAGAGAGAGAGAGAGAGAGAGAGAGAACCAAAGGTAAAATAGTACTATAAGAGAGAGAGAAATTTCAAATTCGTATGGTTCCATTTTAAAACAGAGCATAACAAAATCAGTTATACATGTGAAAAAAAAAAGCCTTTGGAAAAAATAAGGGGAAATGTGATATATCCCAAGATGATGCTATTACATAAAAACAAAAACAAACAAACAAACAAACAAACAAAAAAAAAGCAAACAGATGGAATCAAGAGGCAAGTAATGTGACCCAAGGAAGACCTACAACAGCGACGGGAGTCAAAGAACAATTCGTTTTCTATCGCTTCCCAATAACTTCAAATATTGGCATTCGTCGGAATGTAAGTTTTTTAAGTTGGCTTGTGTGTGTGTGTGTATGTGTCTTTGTTGACCTTTGCGTGTGTGTATGTGTCTGTATGTGCTGTGTTTGTGAGTGTTTCTTTGCAGACCTTTGTTTGTTTGCCTCTCATAGCCTATCTTTGCTAGACCGCCTGGATTTTTTAGTTGGCTCTTCAGAATGTGTTTGCTAGTTCATCGGAATGTTTTTGCTGGTCTTTCCTCATGTCTTTGTTAATTCGTCGGAATGTTTTGCTGGTCTTTCCTCACTATTAGCTCTTCTAAATGTGTATTTTGACTCTTCTGATTGTCATTATTAGCTCTTCTAAATGTGTATTTTGACTCTTTTGATTGACACTCAAACCTTTGGAAAAGTGTTTTTTCAGCCATTCTGAATATGCTTGTTAACCTTCCGGAATGTTTCCGAGCGTTTCTGAGAGTCGCCCACGTCAACATACACGCAACCCTACTCTGTATGCATTAATCAACAAAACTCTGCGAAATCGAAATTACCACATTCCAAGAAACTGCAAGTGTTGATTCAAAATCGGGTCTGATTCTTACAAACCGTTCGAGATGAATCAAAGAGAGACGCATTTCGGTGAATAACTACGGACAGGCCACATAAAAATAAATCCAAGGTTCGAAAAATTTCACACAAACCTTCTCTGGCAATAATCCTTACGTCAATTAGCCCACGTGTCATGTGGGAATTAAAAACATTGGGTGGGGAGAAGGGGAAGGACCACTCGTCAATTACCAAACATCACTGATACAATCAAATAAAAATAATTAATATTCTGGGTAAGATTACAACGTAAAAGCAAGATATATATCAAACACATGCATAAAATGTACAACAAATTGATGTGACATTAAAATCTACATACGCGTTCATGACTCAAATGATACTTCTAATAATGTTGTCATAAGATTTGAAACTAGCCTTTACCAGATACACCCGGTTTTACGACTGACGCTCTTAATGACAAGATTACACGTACTAATAGAGTATATGTGCACTGTTGCACTAGTAGTAAAATCATTAAAAATTAAAATCTAACTAATGAATAAAAAGAATGCCAGAATAATAACATAAAATTGTGATCAACAACTATTTATGTAAATAATCTTTTTATCACTTTACGCAACAAATAAACAACACAGCAGGAAGGGACAGAAATTATTTTTCCCACAAGGTTATATAACTACGTATGAATTAATTCAGTTCGTCAATTACCTAATTGTCCACCTGTAATTTAATTCTGTATAATCCTACTTAACAACTGAATGGTCTTGTGCGCTTAATATTTCATACATTTATATTAATTTTTTTTTTGGTACAATGATAAACAATAACTTTGCATCAAACAGCCCATCTTTTTATAACTGACTAATTAGTAACATGATCCTCAAAATCAGCAAGATTAATCTGCTTTGATATCCTCATTAAAAAATGGCTTTTCTTCCACATCTACTAATTGTGCAATATGCATATAATTAAGTTCATCCTAATTACGTCCGAAATGACCCTTTTACTTTTATCTGCTTTTTTTGTAAATTATTTTCATAACTGGGGCCATAATTGTATACCGCTCACCCAATTTACCAACGTAAATCGATTAAGTGTAACCGAATTCAGAGACTCAGGCAGACTTGACATTATTTATCCTACTGTCATCACAAACTCCTAAACCTCACAGACTTACAGACATAGAGGAAGCTTTGCGACTAAACAATGAGACTTACAAACAGACATAGAGGAAGCTTTGTGACTAAACAATGAGACTTACAAACAGACATACAGTAAGCTTTGCCTGAGGAGAGAGACAGTTGATCTCTGAAATACAGCTTTTATTTTCTGCATTTTGGCGTTTTTATGGGCTTCTTATATTTGATGTATATATATATATATATATATATATATATATATATATATATATATATATATATATATATATATATATATATATATATATCGTTCATACACACCACTATTTTAGCATAACGTCCCAATTAGGGAAGATTAATATACCAAAAACACGGAATTCCTAAAGGCATAAGCAGCACCTACCAGAAATTAGTCATTCAATGGCATACGATCACTCGCGTGTAACTTCTCCAACCCCTCACCAGAAGACATGGAAAGCACTTCAATATTAAGATGGAGTGCTTGGGAATGAGGGGGCATTATGCTAACACCTCGTAATTACTGCCTCTGCTGGCATTAAATATACTTTCAATACGAAGGTTAGTGCATTCATTACACGCACGCACCAATAATTAATAAATGAATACAAATGAATATAATATATATATATATATATATATATATATATATATATATATATATATATATATATATATATATATATATATATATTGATATAAAGATAGATATACATATTGATAGATAAAGATAAAGATACATATATAATATATATATGTATACATACATATATATATATATATATATATATATATATATATATATATATATATATATATACCATACCTATGCATATATACATATATATATGTATGTGTATATGTATATACCTGAAACCAACACCACTGGTTAAAAACAGGTGTTCAGCACCTAAACACATACAGTGCCGACGAGCCTTTTGAGCAGGTGTGTATAAACGCCTGGTTAAATTTATAATGACTGGTTAAAATTTTGAGAGGCAAACTTGTAGTTTGAAGCAAATTTTAAGAATTGCAGACGAATTTTTCAGTACTTTTGGAGGATGGGCGGAGACGTGCTGCCATGCAACGGAATGATCAACATCCTCTCATAAACAAACACCATTAATTTGTTAAAGACGCCGATGAATTTATCTTTCAATAATTCTTTCAAACTCCGACCAAGGTTGGCTTACTCGGCTTGCTGTTCAAATCCTGCTCTAAACTTTGCCTCATTAAAATTCACTAAAGTCTGATAGTCACTTCAAAACCACGACTTTCTCAACCTCCAAGCTTTCCTCTTAACTTCTCCATCATTCTAAATAAACCTTTTTTTAAAATGCGTTGACTAAATGTCTCACCTCTAAAACGTTAATTTCCAAACCTTTCTCTAAATTTCTCCCGTTTATTTTTTTTAAGTAATATTCAAATTTTTTTTCTCTAAGTTTAAACTCAAACTTTAACGTTTCTTATGCTGAAGGTTTACTCTTAAAACCACTTCCTGAAATTCTTTCACTTTAAAATTCTCCTGTTTAAAATTTGCGATCAAAACGTTTCCCGAAACCCTGCTATTAAAACTAACTTCAAACACAACTGTAAATTCTCATCTCTTTAGAATCCACTTAAAAGTTTTCGTTCCTTTAACACTAACCTTTAAAACTACTTCACACTGTCTTCGCCCTTAAAGTCCACTTCAGAAAACCGACTTTTTTAAAATTTCCATCTCGGCAAAATTACGAAACCCGCTTTGCAATTCACCTCTCTTTACAAAAGCACACAAAAGCAACGAAACAGGGAAAAGCTACTTAGAGGACAAGCACGCCCCACTTGGATCCTGATTAGGGCCACAGGGGACCTGTCCCGACTTCATTCACAAAACCGAGGCCAGACCAGATTCGGAACCCGGACGAAGTTGGGGGGAATGCAAGCCAGACTGGGAATTGAATTGAAAGTTCTATTCACAAAAGACTGAGAACACGAATTTCATAGAGTTATTTTCCAAATAGAGCAGAAATTTCATATGGAGATTAAGGGCCGTGGTTACCCAAATATAATGTCCTCGGAGGGGGTAGCTCCACAGGGCACTTCTTATGGAGATTAAGGGCCATGGTTATCCAAATATAATGTCCTTGGAGGGGGTAGCTCCATAGGGCACTTCATATGGAGATTAAGGGCCATGGTTACCCAAATATAATGTTCCTAGGGGAGGTAGCTCGACAGGGCACTTCATATGGAGATTAGGGGCCATGGTTACCCAAATATAATGTTCTTGGAGGGGGTAGCTCCACAGGGCACTTCATATGGAGATTAAGGGCCATGGTTACCCAAACATAATGTTCTTGGAAAGGTGGGGCGGGGGGGGGGAGCTCCAAAAGGCACTCACCATCTGATTTCAGTCAACTAATGCTCAGTCTCTTTACGTGTCGACAACGCCAAACATCTCCAGGGAGTCCACATATCAAAATACTGACCAGACCTAACGCTGTTTGCCTTGGCTGATCCACCGACCAGCAATACAGCGGACGTGCTGCTGAAGTCGGAAGTCTGCAACTAAATTTAGCAACAGGAAACCACAAAGCACAATTTGAGTGACACAATACGTGCTGGCCAGCCTTACGAGAATTACGAATTTTAACTTAGTAAGGTCATTAAAATGCATAAACATAATAATAATGTATACAACAAAGCTAAAGAAAAAAACTTTTTTTAAAATTTCGAAACTGATTACATACAAGACAGAAGAGACAAGAAAAAGGTTTAGAAACCACATCACAATTCCTTAAGATGAAGAGAAAGACGGAGGAGAAACAATAAAGAAATAAAGAGAAAAAAAGAGAATGGGTAAGGATAAGAGGAGGAGGAGGAGGAGGAGGAAGGGGGAGGGGGAGAGAGAGAGAGAGAGAGATAAGGGAAAGTATCGGCACCTTCAAGACAGAATGGAAGTACAGTACAGGAAGGTCAGTCGTGGGTTGTCAACAGAAACCTCATCAGTGCAACACAAGACAGAAAAGGTTCGCATCTGGTGGTGCTGTCTGTCTGTCTGTCTGTCTGTCTGTCTGTCTGTCTGTCTGTCAGTCTGTCAGTCTGTCTGTCTGCGTTCGCGTGTGTTAATGTTTAAAAATGGAAACTCTAGACTATGTAAATGAACGAGTGCCGTTTCTTTCAGTTCAAATTTGTGATCAACATCACTAATAGAATACAACAGAATATAGAATTTTGGCCACAGGCCAAGCGCTGGGACCTATGAGGCCATTCTGCGCTGAAACGGAAATTGACAGTAAAAAGGTTTGAAAGGTGTAAAACCTCTCAGTTGCACTATGAATCAATTGTTAGGAGAGGGTGGAAAGTAAGATGGAAGAAAGAATATATGAACGGAGGCCCAGTAACAGGATCAACATCACTATGGCACATTGTGTGTATGCCTCTCTCTCTCTCTCTCTCTCTCTCTCTCTCTCTCTCTCTCTCTCTCTCTCTCTCTCTCTCTCTCTCCCCAACAAGCCGAAAGAACAGAATGTCCGATACTGTCAGTGTAATCGGATAGCGTATTGAATTCCTACAAACAATGAAATATTCCCGTGTCGTCGATGACTTTAACCCCAACGGCAGATTCCTATACAAATTATATTGGGATACGAAGACGGATTCGAGCATTTGCAGACCGTCAACGCGACATACAATCATTTCAGTCTCGGAGGAATATAGTATAAATTGAGCAGAGAACACCAAATTCCTTTAGATCTCTGGAATACAGCGGATTAAGCGAGTGAACTAGCATGACGCAATCGCTGGCTTGAGACAGAAATAGAATATGGAATTTAGGCGGAAGGCCAAGCGCTGGGACCTATGAGGTCATTCAACGCTGAAAAGGAAACTGAGAGTAAAAAGGTTTGAAAGGTGTTACAGGAGAAAAACCTCTCAGTTGCACTATGAATCAATTGTTAGGAGAGGGTGAAAAAAGTAAGACGGAAGAGAGAGATTATGAACGGAGGTACAGTTAAAGGAATGAAAGGGGTTGTAGCCAAGGGCCGAAGGGACGCTGCAAAGAACCTTAAATAACGCCTACAGTTCACCACATGAGGTGCACTGACGACGCTACCCCACTACTGGGCGCTGGCTAGAGAGAGATAGAAATGACTCGTAGGCTTATTAGTCTACCCGAGGAGACAAAAACAAATAAATAAATAATGAGTGTGTCGATCACTCAATCCAGTCTACTCAAACTGGCCCATATAGTTGTTCTGTTCACAACTTCGGTTGGCAGTCTGTTCGAAAATGAGTCTATTTTACATGTGAGGAAGTTCGTATGTTGATTGTATTGAACCGAACCTTATTTGTTACAGCTTCCGTCCATTGGATTAGTTTTGTTAATACTTTAGGTAAATAGCTTCCTTTAGCCTAAGCTATGCTATTCATACCTTCAACATTTTAAATGTTTCTGTTAATTGACCTTCTAGTCTCTCTAGTCCCTTCCTCTGGGATGGCGACAGCATAGTGTAAGCTAATAGCCTTCTTTTTCCTAGTTGTAAATTGCCGTCGAATGTACCCTAGCATATTCTAGTTATTTATCTTGTGACAACGCTATCTCCTTGCCCAGCGCATCATACCTTGCAATTTCCTGTCCATGCACAGACGTGCAGTCATCTGAATGGCCTCTGACTATCCACCAATTGCTGTCTATCTAGATTTGAAATGTCTGATTCTCAATACTCCATCGTGCCGCGTTCTATAACGGTTCTAGTGTATTTCCAAAAACCGGTGCCAGGCTGACAATCCTGTAACAGTTACCTGTTGTCTTAGGATTATCTTAATACTTCCAATATTTCTCTGCTTTTCTTTTCCTCTACAGATGCTTTTAAAATGTCACAGAAATGAGAAAGAATTTTCTCTCGAACTTTGATAACCTTCGGTCGAAATCCATTTGGACTTTTGGACATATTTTGACTCAACTTTCATATGTTCATCTCTAACTATTTCCTGTTGTGTGTGAGAGAGAGAGAGAGAGAGAGAGAGAGAGAGAGAGAGAGAGAGAGAGAGAGAGAGATTCCAGGAACACAGTAGGGAAGTTTTCCCCCGTAAAGACCCATAAGCCCAATAAATGAACAAAACAATTGAGCGCTAATAAAATCGACCAGCGCGATCAATAAAAGCACTCACGTACTCGATAAAGCCAGTTTAAAGGTCACGTTACATCAAGTAGGCCATTTATTAAAGATAATCATGTTTGTCTGATTCAAAATCTACCATTTTATTATATACAATTCTAGAAATGTAAATACACTAATATATATATATATATATATATATATATATATATATATATATATATATATATATATATATATATATATATTATATATTTATATATACATATATATGTATATATATATTTATATATATATATATATATATATATATATATATATATATATATATATATATAAATAATTATATATATATATATAGAATATACAGTATACATATTTATACATATATACGAGTATATACATATATATACGTATATATACTTATGCATCCGTATTTCATACAAACACACACATGTATATATACAAAAATCATATATGTACATATATCTATTTCTTAAAAATGACGCAGTTCCCCAATCAGAGGATGGCTCCCAGGAAAAGAGGAAAAACGACCACTGCCCAATTCGCGCTTGAACTGCTGAATCACTGACGGCCGTCCTGCGCAAAGAATCCCAAACCTTTCTGAAAGGTCTCAATTTGTTTCGACAGCTACTGAAGCCGCTGTCTACTATCCGGTGACATTTAAACCGGATGAGAAATTCATGGGTGACCGAAAAACGTCG
>NC_089756.1:271596-291596 GCF_040412425.1 Macrobrachium rosenbergii | reverse complement strand
TATATATATATATATATATATATATATATATATATATATATATATATATATGCATCACAAAATGGCCACACACCTTCACTGTGTATCTATATATTTGTATTATAAATTAAAGGATCTGGAATTTAAACCATCACCTTTTAATGAAGCCTAATGCATGTAAATATATATATATAAATTTATATATATATATATATATATATATATATATATATATATATATATATATATATATATATATATATATATATTCCTTCAAATCAGCATTAACAAGTCAACCGTCTGAGTGCAGAACTTCTCAAAATTAGAATTCTTAAGGCGATGCAAGTAAATGCAAAGTGGCACAAAACTGGGAAGAGCATGTCTTTCAAACAAGCTTTAAACCTACTGATAATCCTGAACGTTATGGCTACTATAGTCCGCCTTGATCTTTGGCATTCACGGTATAAATATACAGTTTAAAAATACTTCATCCTCATTCGAATGACGTTTGACAGTTACGAATAGGATTCTCCAACTGGAGATTAACTTGTGTAGTATTTCATTTACTTATCCGAGTAGGATACGTCATTATGTTAGGAAACCATTTATTAGATTTTGACTAATCCTACAAGACAGACTTTAAACGTGAGAAAAAAATATACATGAATGCCTACTAAAGTCAATATAATTCAAATTAATGTATTACCAATGAGATTACACTGATCTTCAGTGAGTTATTTTACTAGATATTTCTCATTTTTTCCTTTATTATCCTCTTTCTTCTTGCAGAGTCCTCTCCACCTTCACGAAGAACAAGTGACTTTCACTTGCATGTACTTCTGAAGTTGAAATTAATCTCAGTAGATGACAGTAACTTTCAATTAATTTCCAGCTATCTCCGCAACTCGAGCATTCCTCTCTCTCTCTCTCTCTCTCTCTCTCTCTCTCTCTCTCTCTCTCTCTCTCTCTCTCTCTCTCTCTCTAAAAGGATTCTCTCTCTCTCCTCTCTGATTACTGATTGGGAACTTTATATTTCGTCTGTAAGCCCGTAATACTTTTATCTTTAATGTCCGGAATTCTTGCTTTATTTTACCTGCAATGCCCAATATTCTAGCTATATTTTGTGTGCAATGGATTGAATTCTTAATAGATTTCACCTGTAATACCTCAATTTTTACAGTCCCAAATAACTACTCCAAGTTGCTCTCTCTCTCTCTCTCTCTCTCTCTCTCTCTCTCTCTCTCTCTCTCTCTCTCTCTATCTGTATATATATATATATATATATATAGTCTATATATATATATATATATATATATATATATATATATATATATATATATCTATATAGTATATATAGGCCTATATATATACATAATATATATATATATATATATTATATATATATATATATATATATATATATATATATATATATATATATATATATATATATATATATATATATATACATATTTATTATACACTATGACTTCACGACGCCAGAGAACTTCAAATCAAATCAAGGTTATCATCGTTAATGTCAGCTAAATCCCAACAATAATACGAACTTGAGCAGCGCAGTCTCTCACAGCACTCCCTGTCATTTCAAGCGCCAGTATAAACTTCACCGAAAGAAGCTTTGACAACAATAATTCCCCAATATCTGCTAGACGCTTTTAAATGCGATGTTTAAATCCGATCTAGCGTTTATAGAAGCCTCAAAAACGTATAGTAGTCTTAAATAAAGGCTGTACGCGACGAATTTCCCTACAGCAGCAGGCTGATTGCCCCTAACACAGTCCAGAACGTTTATTGTACAAATCTCGTTAGGCGACATCCCCTCATTATTGGAGATTCACGTCAGGAACATTGCGTACCCATGGTGATGCCCTTCGACTCGAAGGGCGTAGTACCGGTATATACAGAGGAGCAGGAAAACGTGATGATTATATAAAATTAATATGAGGTACATATGATGTACAATATATATACTGTATATATATACATATATAAAATTACTCTGATGTATACTATATATATATATATATATATATATATAATATATATATATATATATATATATATATATATATATATATATATATATATATATGTGTGTGTGTGTGTGTGTGTGTGTGTATATATATATATACATATATAAGCTACTTCCTCTAGCAGGAACGACTCCAGAGAATAAACATCGCCAAGGTCACTGCCTCATTCATATTCATATACAGAACTCTAATATATATACATATAAATATATATGTATATATATATATATATATATATATATGTATATTTATCTGTGTGTTAGTTTATGCTATGTATGTCCACTTGTGTTTAAAAAGTCAACACTATAAACATGTCTCTTTCTCATGGAAATTTGATCTGTATGGGATCAAGAACACTGCTGTTTTGGAGAACCGTCTAATCCGTACGTCAGGGTCGCATAAGCATATCAAGGACGTAGTTTGTAACTCAATGCTGAGTCAAAGAATACTTGCTTGAGCATTTTGAACAGAAAACGGTACACCTGGAACGTTTTTCATTACTCAAGAAAACGGTACACCTGGAAAGTTTTTCATTACTCAAGAAAACGGTACACCTGGAACGTTTTTCATTACTCAATAAGCGATTATCGATTGATTACCAATTCACATTATTATTATTATTATTATTATTATTATTATTATTATTATTATTATTATTATTATTATTATTATTATTATTCAGTAGACGAAACCGATTCATATGGAACAAGATCACAGGGGCCACTGACTTGAAATTCAAGCTTCCAAAGAATATGGTGGTCATTAGGAAGAAGTAAGAGGAATTAAAGTGAAATACAGAAAGAAAAAATCCCACTTATTAAAAAAAGAAGAAAATAAACCAATAAATTAATAGATACAAATGTATTAAAATCCAAGGAGAACTTCTGACCATACATTACTAATGCAATAACTGAAAAAATTATCATCGTTTTAACGAATGCTGATTCAAATGTATGTAAGCAATGAAAACCATATTGATTGCTGGTAAGAATTATAACAATCAAAACTTCAAAAAACTCTTGAAGTACGCAGGGAACTATTAATGAGACGGCCAGATTCATCAGCAACTTTACTAAGGATCTTGGAGTTCAGCTCTGTCAACCTACGACCTTGTTAGTGAGACTGAAGGTTTAACGAGAAATAATCTGATCCCGCTCCTTCCTGCTGTTAGGAAACACCGTGGCGCAACCAGCGGCTGCAACTTGCAATGGTCCTGCAGTGAGGCTACGTGAATACATGAACAGAGCATGAAGATAAGCACTCTGGTGTGGATTATTTCTTCTGGAAAATAAGCACTCTGGTGTGGTTTCTTTCTTCTTCTTTCTTCTTGAAGATAAGCACTCTCGTGTGGATTCAGTCTTTCTTCTTTCTTTCTTGAAGACAAGCACTCTGGTGTGGATTCTTTCTTCTTCTTACTTCTTGAAGACAAACACTCTGGTGCGGATTCCCTCTTCTTCTTTCTTCTTGAAGACAAGCACTCTGGTGTGGTTTCTTTCTTCTTCTTTCTTCTTGAAGACAAGCACTCTGGTGTGGATTCTTTCTTCTAGAAAATAAGCACTCTGATGTGGTTTCTTTCTTCATGAAGGTAAGCACTCTGATGTGGATTCTTTCTCCTTAAGGCAAAAAAAAAAGAACTTGGATATTGTTAGCAATGGCGACCTTGGACAGTATCTGTGGAGAGGATGCTTTTACAATACCATTTTCTTAGTTATGACCCCCAATAGTGTCATCAGCTTGGCTACAGCTATCTCCTGCAACTCATACAGGGCCATGCCATTGTTTGGAAGGAGGATTTGTCCATGCTTCTAAACAAATTTCATTAGTAAGGTAATCTTGTATAACTGACAGCCTTTGGTACAGTCAGTCATGGATGTTGCCTGAAATGTGTTCCAAGAAACTGTCTGTTTTACGAAATGTTACGACTGAAAATAAACAGTAAGCAAAGCAACTCTTCGAGTTGTGAATTTCCTCACCAAAAGTGGTCAAGCTGGAAAAATATATGTTCTGTTGATAAGGTATATCAATGAAGAGGAGTTTCCAGTGACCTCAGATTTCATGACTAAATTTCATACCTCTATATTTTCATATTTGTATACTTTTTCTATAAAACAATAACTAAATTTCATATTTCTATATTTAATATTTGTATATTTTTTCTATAAAATTGTGAATCACAATACTACATATAAGAGAGTATAGTCTTAAATGCAGAGAGAGAGAGAGAGAGAGAGAGAGAGAGAGAGAGAGAGAGAGAGAGAGAGAGAGAGAGAGAGAGAGAGAGAGAGAATTTCAACAAACCCCCATTGTAGCAACAATTGAGTAATGACGATTATGTTCAATTTAAAAATTATAACACTGATACGTAACAACATAAAATAGAGAGAGAGAGAGAGAGAGAGAGAGAGAGAGAGAAGAGAGAGAGAGAGAGAGAGAGAGAAAAATTTTCACACTTTCTGCACTGCATCCGAAGTGTAATAATTGGAAGAAGTATCAGGTTCATAATAACAACTGATTAATGACGATAATGTTAAATTGAAAAATGATAACATTGATACATAACAACAGAAAATAAGAGAGAGAGAGAGAGAGAGAGAGAGAGAGAGAGAGAGAGAGAGAGAGAGAGAGAGAGAGAGAGAAATTGGTAGGTATTGGATCCTAAACTTTGCACAGAGGATATAAAAATGGAAATGAAGGTACGGCTAAGCTGCTTGAAATCTACACGAACAAAACAAAGGCCCCCCAAAATGGGGCCTCAAAAGGAAGAGAAATAAAAAAAGGAGTAAAAAACAGAAACAAAAGAGAAAGAAAGCAAACAGCTGACGAGCAAGATAAGAACGCAAGCCTAAAAAAAGATTTCCCAAAATAAGAGGGAAATAAAAAGGTTAGCGATATAAAAATAAAAATGGCAAATGACGAATAATATTAACGACGAGCAGGATAACTGAATCACGCAGCCCTGGAAGAACACAAGAAGGGAAAATGCAAAAGGGAATAAGAGAGAATATTTAAATATCGGAGAACGTAAATATAAAAGAACCATACAGAGTAATATCAGGACCTCCCACAGAATACGCCAAACAAATACAAAGAAAGAAAACAAACCGACAAAAAATAGCAAACAGGCAAACAAGCAGTCCTGGAAAATCTCGAAGATCCTCCTCCTCTGGAGAAAGCTAAAACAAAATAAGTTTGGAAGAAATGTATTGCCTCTGGCCATATAATCCTACAAGTATCACAGGGGAAAGGAAACTCTCGAGAATAAACAAGATCCGAATCCCTGCAGCGCCGGAGAGGAGAACACACTCTAGGCCGCCCTTGAGTGAAAATCATTTTCATCTTTTATTTGTTCAATTTTTTCAGGCTACTAAAAAAAAAATTCCGCAAGTTTCTACCGGGCGCACCAAATCTTGATATGCTATATTATTCATCGCATGTTCAAGTAATTTTCATATTTTTTAGGGGAATAATTATTGGAACTGGATTATAAAATTTGGACCAAAGACCAATCGCTGGGACCTATGAAGTCATTCAGTAAAGAAGATTTTAAAGGTGTAACAGGAGGAAAACCTCGCACTGCACTATGAAACAATTGTTAGGAAAAGGTGGAAATAATATGGAAGAAAGAGAATATGAATGGAGGCACAGTAAAAGAATGAAAGGGGTTACAGCTAGGGGACCGAAGGGATGCTGCAAAGAACCTTAAAAGTAATGCCTGTAGTGCACCACGGCACTACCCCCTTACGGGATTTAGGGGAATAGGGGCACTACCCCCTTTCGGGATTTAGGGGAATACGGACACTACCCCCTTCGGGATTTAGGGGAATAGGGGCACTACCCCCTTACGGGATTTAGGGGAATAGGGGCACTACCCCCTTACGGGATTTAGGGGAATAGGGGCACTACCCCCTAACGGGATTTAGGGGAATACGGGCACTACCCCCTAACGGGTTTTAGGGGAATACGGGCACTACCCCCTTACGGGATTTAGGGGAATGGGGGCACGATCCCCTTACGGGATTTAGGGGAATACGGGCACTACCCCCTAACTGGATTTAGGGGAATAGGGGCACTACCCCCTTACGGGATTTAGGGGAATAGGGGAAGTTATTACGAATTATTACTGGAGTCTGTTAACAATCATTCGACAAGTTCATGAGACACGAACCAAAATCTAACACCCAATGTTCCTCACTGCGCGTATGATAAAAATAACCTTCATCTTCAATATTCCAAACAGCAGCTCTAAAGAATATATGTTCTTTCTTTTTTTTTTGTTTGTAAGTGCATTTACCTATATTTATTCGGAAAGTTTCTACATGACACAAATATTGACTTGTAATATTTCACATTGCATTCAGGGGAAAAAGACTTTCCAAATTTTATTTTATTTCTGGAAAAACCAACTTCGGGGCACTGCCAAAAAACTACAAACTGAATTACTGCACAATTTACTACATTGCATTCACATAGGCGGGGGGAAAGAATAAAATATACAGCACATAGCAGAAAAGCACAAAAAAATACACATATAGAAATATACGTTCTTTCTTTCTTGAAAACACATTTCGAAACTTCCTACGGACAGAACATCAAGCACAACACTAAGGGTGCGAGACATGGTTTCCATGGCAACAAATGGTCACATCTTCATCGATCTGGAGGGATCATCCACATAAATATTATCACGAAGTTCCATCAACATCCGTTTATCCGTTCTCGAGAGATAATAAAGTTAGAGGCCTATGTATAAATAAATAAGGAATAACAGCGTTTCTGACCATACTCGTTCTTCTGTCTTTCGTGATCCAAGAGTCAGTCAGTCAGTCAGTCAGTATTACCAGAGTAGCCTTGCAGTTTTCCTCACAAAAAGAATGATTATACCCTTGTATAGTTTCCCTCACAAAAAGAATTATTATACCCTTTCCTTACATAAAAAATATTCTTTACTACTGCAATTAGTGCATTCTTTTACCCAACTCCCACAAAACTTTGCAGAAATAAAGGCATTAAAAAAATATTGAAAGAAAAGGGTGATCAAACAGGAATCTCCGTTTTTCCCTTTTTACCAGTGGGCCGTGAAGGAGCCTTGAAAGTACCATACTTCTCGCCATAGTTTCCCCATAAACATTCCTCCTCCTCCATCTCTTTTTTGCAGCAGTTCTTTCTTCTTCTTCTTCTTCTTCTTCTTCTTCTTCTTCTTCTTCTTCTTCTTCTTCTTCTTCTTCTTCTCCAGTTTCCAAGCTGAATTCCGTAGCCTACTTCTGGGTCCTGTAAGATCCTCGTTGGGGGAGTCGGTAGAGTTGTGGCCTAGCACTCGCTAGGCCCGAGTTTGAGTCTCCGGCCGGCTAATAAAGAATTAGAGGAACTTATTTCTGGTGATATAAATCCATTTTCTCGTTATAATGTGGTTCGGATTCCACAATAAGCTGTAGGTCCCGTTGCTAAGTAACCAATTGGTTCTCAGCCACGTAAAATAAGTCTAATCCTTCTGGCCAGCACTAGGAGAGCTGTTATTCAGCTCAGTAGTCTGGTTAAACTAAAATATACTTAAGGAGACAAATCTCTTGGAAGAGATAAAGGTGTCAGTCATTTTTAGTGCCTGGCAAATGTGGACTGGTTCTGAAATAGGTCTTCCACACTTATGAATTTCCATAAGCAATAACCGAATGAATATAGAGTGAACTAATACAAGTATGAGAAGACGATACAGAAATACGAGGACCAGTAGAAACGCCCAGCAAGACTTCGAGAAACGGCACACACGAAGACCGGAACCAATAGCAGGTCAAGCAGAAACAGCAGACGCCAGAAAAACAAGTAAAAAAGAGCCGAAGTTTCTTCGGCGCAATCGAGTTTTCTGTACAACATGTAATGCTGTATGAGCCGCAGCCAATGAAGCTTTCAGCCACGGCCCGGCAGTGGCATGTCCTATGGCGTTGCCAGACGCACGATCATGGCTAACTTTAACCTTAAGTCAAATAAAAACTACTGAGGGTAGAGGGCTGCCATTTGGTATATTTGATGATTGGAGGGTGGATGATCGACATACCGATTTGCAGTCCTCTAGCCTCAGTAGCTTTTAAGATCTGAGGGCGGACAGAAAGAGCCATCTCATTCGACGTCTATAACCCCTCAAAAAAAATATTTGACATAAAAACGCTCACGACGATAATGATGGATGTACTCGTCACTCAGATACTTACAAATAAGTACCGGCGGTCCATTCAAATTGATGGAGTTATTTTTACAAGTAAAAGTAATTTTGTTAACTTAAAAATAATATTGTTACTTTAAAATTAATAATGATGCATCTCATTTATGTCAACGAAGATAAATACAGTAACAAGGCGCAACATAGTTCATAAAACGCGCATCTTTCCCAGTAGTAGTAAAATTTGGTTTATCAATCATTACTACAACCAGTCCTCTGAAACAACCACAAACAATAACAACAGGAACAAAAATGAGACATGCTATTAGGTCCGATCATAACTCTAACCCGAGCTAATCCTCGGACCGAAAAAGAAAGAAAGAAAGGAATAAAAATCCATAGACTACAGAAAGTCACGCAACGATTAGAAAGGAAACTTTTTCCCCCGCTAATTATTTTAACGAGGGTAATCTGAAGACCATTTCCCCCCTGCTCCGATTATGGTATTTTCTTTCAGCCTTTTCTCATACTGTCGAAGAAATTCCCGTGGACTGAAGACGACTTCAGGAACAAATAATTAATTTTGAGTGTATCTGCATGCGTACAACATTCATGCATTACACACACACACACACACACACACTTTCAAAACTGAACGACACATTTTCTTGCAAAGTAATCCTGTACCTTTACTCAGCATCATCATGTAATCATTTCATCAAATTACCACGCACCCATATACATACACTCGACAGAAATTAATTTCCTTTCCAATTCACCCATGCATACGAATGATATGAATCCTGAGAAATTCAGTCTCGTGAAAAACAATCTGTGTAATGAAATTCCACAATTTTATAGTAAATATATTTCTCTGCAAAACAAACAAAGACTTTCGAACACCTGAATGGTGTTCCTCATCAGTGTTAACGTTAAAATGGAAAATAATTTTACATTTTAACGTTAAAATATGTTCGAAAGTCTTTGTTCATTTTGCATAGCAATATATTTACTATATAATTGTGAATTTTCATTACACACAATGATATAAATAATAATCTAACGCAAGATTAGACAAAATTAATTAGAGTTTAGCCTTTTTACTGTTTTTTTTTTTATCTCATTTAATTCTCATCTGGAAATGTACAGCTGAGGGGATAGGCAGCCAAAGGTATGACTTTCAAAGAGTTTCAACTTTTCCCTTCAGAATATAAGGCTTTGATTTCAGTTGTTTTATTCCAATTTTTTAAGAGAATTTTTGTGAATCTTGAGAGAAATATCCAACTTCACTGCTCACCCATTCATCCATTGCTGGATACTTGAGCTTTACAGGGACCCATACCCTCATAACTACTAACAGTCTGTCCAACGTTTTTAAGTTTTTAGATTTACATTTTTTTGGGGGGTGAGGTTAATAAAAAATAATAATAATCGCCTCCAACGCCTTGCGACACAAAGGTCCTTTGCGTGAAATTCCACCATTCATATCTTTCCTGTGCTTTATCTTCCACAAGTTTCCACTCACCTCTAGCCTCCCTTCTCACGATTCTCATCCAAGTAGGTCTGGGTCTTCCAACTCTTCCGATGACCACAGCAGAAAACAGAAGAGACAATTATACTAATTATTATTAAAAAAACAACTCTCATCTAATTCTCATGAGCCTTCATGAAACGCGTCTCGTAACTCCACCGAAGAAAACAAGAAAATAAAAACAAAAACCACGAGAAAAATAAACCATCATCATCGTTATCTTCCCTCTGGGTCGTATTCATTATTTGGCTCAAGGCCTGAAAAATAACTGTGTCACGTATCTCATAATACAGCGCGATCACTTTGGACCATGTTCAGATTCATGATAAATAGCCTCTTGGGTATCCCATAGAGAGAGAGAGAGAGAGAGAGAGAGAGAGAGAGAGAGAGAGAGAGAGAGAGAGAGAGATTCCTATTTGGGAGTGGCTCCAGAGAGAGGGCAAGATGGCGATCAGTGCCATATTCATACTTTAACTGCTGAACCGTGGATGAACCCCCACTGCAGAAAATTTCAACAAACCCCCATTGCAGAAATTTTCAACAAACCCCCACTGTAGAAAATTTCATTAAACCCCCACTGCAGAAAATTTCAACAAACACCCACCGCAGAAAATTTCAACAAACACCCACTGCAGAAAATTTCAACAACCCCCCACTGCAGAAAATTTCAACAAACCCCACTGCAGAAAATTTCATCAAACCCCCACTACAGAAAATTTCAACAAACCCCCACTGCAGAAAGCTTCAACAAATCCCCACTGGAAAAACTTCAACAAATCGCCACTGCAGAAAACTTCAACAGTCCCCAACTAGAGAAAACTTCAACAAATCCCCACTACAAAAAATTTCCAACAAACCTTCACTGGATAAAACTTCAACAGACAACCACTTCATTAAACTTCAACAAACCCCATTGCAGAAAACTTCAACAAACCCCCACTACAGAAAAATCCAACAAATCCCAACTGGAAAAATTTCAACAAATCCCCACCACAACAAAAAAATTCAACAAACCCCCACTGCGGAAAACTTCAACAAACCGTCATTGCATAAAACTTCAACAAGGCCCCACTTCATTAATCTTCAACAAACCGCCACTGCAGAAAACTTCAACAACTCATCTGCTATATAAACTTTAAGTATTTTTTATTCTAATTTCTTGGTAAAAGTTTTCCAAAAGCAGAGCCCAAATAGATTAAAACAAAAAAAAAAAGTCAAACGCCAAATCGACACGAAACCTCACAACCTATCAAGAAAATAAGCAATGGATTTTTATATGGACATGCCTAAAACCGACAGCATATTGACTACACCTAGCTATATAATAACTTAATGGAATAAAAGAACTCCTAGTTTGATTTAGAAGGGAAAATCGTTTTCAAAACCAAAGCTGTTCAACAAGGATATCAATTACATTACCTCATTAAAAACATGGTTTTTTTTTTAGGTGCATATAAGTTAATATCGTAATAAACGCCAAAACGAAGCTCGGCCGTTTCACATGCTTTATGCAATCATGCAATTACATCGGCAAAACGTAAAACTCAAATATAAAGCGAACACTTAATCAGAGCGAAAAGTTGTGAGGTACGACTACTAGTTTTAATTACTATGGAAAAGCTTTCAAAAATTTCACGACAGTTTAACTTCAAAGAGGCCAAGCCCTTTCAGTAAGGGAAAGCCATTTATGGGAGATGATTTACATCAACGCGTCAACAGGCTCAGACAGGATTAGCCCGCAGTGGCTATGTAATACGCAAATGGGCGAATTGGCGTAAAATTAACGGACGATCAATCCAAATAATTACATTCGAAGTGGACCAAATTACAATTAAATAAAACTTTAAAAGGGAATAGGTATGTCAAACGGTAAATGGAGTATGCAAGTGGAAAATCCCGAGTTAAGGAAAATGAACAAAATACATGAAACAACTGAACAAAGACGGATGTGCACTTGAAAGCCACATCTGAACAGTACCTTGGGAGGCAGGATAGTCACAAAAACGCATACGCCTTTATATAACGCTAAAACATCTCTATACCTGTGTCAACAGGAACAGGGTCAAATGGGAGGTGTCACATGACAGTCAGTAGTTCATTATGACAGTGCCACTCAAGTTCCACAGGCCAGCTAGCAATTCATCATAGTCATCATAATGGTATCACATAGATTCCTTGTGACAGCCACACATTCATCAAAATAGCGCTACTGATGCGTCACATGCAAGTCAGTAAATCAACATGAGTTTCACATGCTAGCAAGAAATTCTTCATGGCAATGCCCGTAACTTATCATGACAATGCCACTATATGTGTCACATTCAGACTATGGTTCCTCTTTGCAGTGTCACTGGAAGTGCCATATACCAACCAGTTATTTCTTTATAGTGACATCACAAGACGTGCCAAATGTCAGCAAGTTAACACTCAGGGAACTTTCACTGGAAATACCATAAGCCCACAAGGAATTCCACTCAATAGTGTCAAGACAAGTGCTATATGCCAGCCAGCAATTATTTATTTTGTGCCATGAAAAAAAAACATATGCAAGCCAGTAATTCCTCACGACAGTTCCACTGAAAAAACCCTTTGCCCGCCGGTAATTCCTCAAAGAAGTGTACTTCTGACTGCCAGTAATTCCTCAGAGAAGTGTACATTTGACTGCCAGTAATTCCTCAGGGAAGCGTACCTTTGACTGCCAGTAATTCCTCCGAGAAGTGTCCCTTTGACTGCCAGTAATTCCTCAGAGAAGTGTACCTTTGACTGCTAGTAATTCCTCCGAGAAGTGTCCCTTTGACTGCCAGTAATTCCTCAGAGAAGTGTCCCTTTGACTGCCAGTAATTCCTCAGAGAAGTGTCCCTTTGACTGCCAGTAATTCCTCAGAGAAGTGTGCCTTTGACTGCCAGTAATTCCTCAAAGAAGTGTACCTCTGACTGCCAGTAATTCCTCAGAGAAGTGTGCCTTTGACTGCCAGTAATTCCTCAGAGAAGTGTACTTTTCACTGCCAGCAATTCCTCAGAGAAGTGTACCTTTGACTGCCAGTAATTCCTCAGAGCAGTGTACCTTTGACTGCCAGTAATTACTCAGAGACGTGTCGAGGTAAGAGCCAAGCGCCAGCCAGTAATTCCTTACGGCCGGGTGACTTTCAAGTCTTCCGTCTGTCTCAGCTAACAAGGAGGAAGTTTAATCTCTTGGGAGTTCACACACACAAGGCGATATGAACATCCGAATTCATTTGCGCTCCGTCTGAGAGAGTTCGTCGTACAAAGCGAAGAGGAATATCTGGATTAATTTGCGTCCACTTTCGCAGACTAGTGCAAAGTTAGCGAGAAGTAAGTGCATTATTAAGAGAGGGGGAAAAAATTTTCCCAGGAGGTTCTTCCGCAATAGATTATAAAGGGGCTTTGCTGATGCTTCACACACACACACACACACACACACACACACACACAAAAATTACCTGACTTTGAAACATTATATTCTATACAATTTCATAAAATTATGTTTGTTTCTTTTATAAATATATATACCTATATATATGAGTGTGTATATATATATATATATATATATATATATATATATATATATATATATATATATATATATATATATATATATATATATATATATATATATATATATACATATGTATGTATGTATATATGTATACATATATACATATATATATACATATATACATATACACACACACACACACACACATATATATATATATATATATATATATATATATATATATATATATATATATATATATATATATATATATAATATATATATATATATATAAAATGTACACTTTTATCTTAACTTCATGATTTCTTCAGTGACTATAAAGCCTTGAATCCGAAGTGAAAATCGAATGAAGAAACCCCAACTTTCTAATCTCAAACTAAGTCGCCCTTTAAAAAAATCAGTTATAGGAATAGCACTTGAAAGACCAAGGCCTAAAGCCCTCTCGTTGGATTTGCATCTCGACCACAACAAACTCTATTTGATCAATCCAATAGTAAAAATTTCATTAAATTAATTTTCAATCGTGAGCTCTTTCCTTTATTATCTCATCATATGCAGTGTAAACTAAACATCCATATTTCAATACTCGTTGCTTGATTATTTTATGAAAATAAATTACATTTCAAAACTTAAAAACACTTAATTACTCAAAAACATTTAACAGACTGAATGTTAACAAATTAATACCAATCCTTTCACAGCCAAAGACAGATACCTTTCCACCTGGAAATCCTAGTTCCTGTGTGAACAGGTAGCAGAAATACCTGTAGGAACCCGATAACAGAACTTCAAGAAACAAGAGCACCGAAAACAAGAAAAGAATCTGATAACAAAACCAAACAACACTGACTCTTATAAAGATGAGTTTCACCAAGAGAAAGCTCAACCAGTTCCACCTTTCACTTCAAACAGACAAACAAGTGATAAGCATAACAGGTAAAACAATGCGGATAAACTTGCAAACATCACATATAAAAACAAACACATTACTTAAAGTAACGCAGAGCATATTCAACCGAACATTTCACCTTAAAGAAATGAAACTAACACGAAAAATCAACCAAATCAACCAAGCGTATCCAACTCCAAGCTTCTCTATGTAAACAAAATTAAAGACGAGAGCAACGTAATGAACAAAAAATATAACTCAAAAGAAATATATATAAAAAAAATCAAACGATAAAAGGTCCCTTGGAAACTTCAAGAAAAGAATATTGGGAGAAAACCTTTATCAACTCCTTCAGTAAGTTTTGGTGGAGAAAGGGAGGCAAAATTTTGGCAGGGGAGTTCAAATATCCTTATATATAAAAGTTCTTTGGGAAATTGAAAATTCTATTTCCATCAAATCTTCAGTTCTTAGGAGAAGTTCTTACCACTACTATAATTTCTTTTATTTGGTGAGAATGTGGTGAGTGTGTGTAAAAGTACTTTATTTTTTGGTGTTGAGAGAGAGAGACGGATCAACCAGACCACAAAATTTCTGTTCCACAAAAATAGTTTGTAGGAACGGATTTCATCCTTGAAGTGACTACACAAACCCCTCTTGTAAATGGGAAGAGTAAATTATTATAGAAATAACTGATACAGAAACTTATAAAGAGTTTTACACTCTGGATATGAATTGCATGAAAAATTTTCGAATTTGTTAAACCTTTGTCTCTGGGATTATGAATAAAACCTCATTGAAACGTTACTATAATTCTCTTTTGCTGAGATAAAGTCATGCAGGTGAATTTTGCACAGTGTGTTACTTGTACCCTTTAACTTTCGCAACGATCATTTGTTGCTTGAAAGAATCCGAACTAGTTTCGATATAATTTCTGTACAACTGATCAACTTTACTGTGTACTTTCATACGTATAATGGGAAAGTGTATTTTCTTACACTAAGTTCCGCGTCCACCATTCCCAGCTGTTTGTAAACAGATTGTGTGAAAACAATCTGTTTACAAACAACTGGGAATGGTGCACGCGGAAGTGTATGAAAATACACTTTCCCATTATAAGTATGAAAGCAAAAGTTAAATGGTACAAGTCATACGCCGCGCAAAATTCACCTGTATCACTTTATCTCAGCAAAAGAGAATTATAGTAACGTTTCAATGAGGTTTGTTACCATGTCTATCTGCAAAACAGAACTGCATGAAAACTAGTGCACGTATTTTTACGAGTGTTTCTGATCTGATCCAACACGTGCCAAGACACATCGTCTCAGATTGTGGTGGGAATTAGTCTGCATATGGATCCAGGGTTTTCCAACGTTACATTTCATTTTCATTTTCGTCACGGATGTGTAGTAAAGGAAAGGTAAGTGGAGCAAAGCATTTGCGTAACTATGTTGGTACCATCCAATAATTCAAGTGAAAAAACATGCCGAGTATTTGGAACAATAATAAGCAGAGGACTGCAGCTGCAGATAATGCAGATTGCCATTTTTGCATTTCATCAATAATTTACTTCATTTCCTTGGTTTAATTTATCCCTCTTATTACAAAAAAATAATGGACATTCTACTTCTTGTCAGTTTAACCTATACAAGTTAATGGCTGTTTCCATACGAGTATGTGCTCAACAACAAAAGCAATAACAATAACAACCATATTCAACTTAGCCACCTCAGTGAGTCACTCACAAACAAGACCTTCAAGTAAACGTGGAATCTGAAACTTAGAACATCAATACACACTAACAAAGAACCTCCTAGAAACCCCACGAACACAAACCAGAAAACATCACAAATCTCAGTAATGACTACTTGACCATCTCGAAGTGCTTACGTACAGTACGTGAATGACTTGGCCAAAAAACAGCAAGAGACACATGTGCTAATTACGAAGTGTGTGCCTGGAAAATTAATTGAAGGATATGATACTTACACCAAAAATGCATGGAAGTCGGCATGTGCCATTCTGTCAATCTATGTACAAAGGTGTTTACTGACGATGGTGACCAAGTCATTGTAGGAAACGACTGTCATAGCAAAACCTAGAATATTTATCTCTCATGGTGACTTAACAGACGTCGTCAGAGGGAATACACAGTGATTACCTGGAACTGCACAAGACTTTGTATGAGTCATACAATACAGAACGTGTTATTATAAATAAATCAAGGCACGGTAAAAATCTCAACTAGCAACGTATTCATATTACATGTCAGTGTCTTACAATGTTCCCAATTATTATTACGTAAAATTAAGGGATGGTAAAAATCTCATCTAGCAATGTATTCAAGTTCTTACATTTCACAGTCCTACAATATTCCCAATTATTATTATAAAAAATGACGGCATTGTAAAAGCCACAACTAGAAATGTATTCAAGCTGTTACATTTCAGATCCTACAATATTCCCAATTATTATTACAAAAAATTATGGCATGGTGAAAGCCACAACTAGCAACGTATTCATGTTCTTACATTTCAGAGTCCTACAATGTTCCCAATTATTATTATAAAAAGTAAGGGATGGTAAAAGCCACAACTAGCGATGTATTCACGTTCCTACATTTCAGAGATCCAATACTACAATATTCCCAATTTTTTCAGGCAACATATGACATTTTTATCATACTTAATTACCACAAAACTTCATTGGCTATAACACATTCTACATTTGCAAGTGGAATAATCCTGTGGTAAGACTGTGAATCTAATATTATTGATAATACGATAAAACACAAATACGATTTAACTACAATATAACGACTGTAACTTTAGAGGCAAAACAACTGTAGAAAATACTGCTGAAATACCAGCGTTGAGATATGATCTTAAACGTCAAAGGAAAACAATACCGAACTGTATTAACTAAGCCTTTATATAAGCGAATAGGATTATCTTTGTGAAATCTGGTTTGGAAATTAATCCTGCACACTGATGCCAAACATGATATAAGCACTACCTTGTCTATACACACACTGAATCAAAATGTTTTAACATTAAATAATTCCTTGTCTACACACACACTGAATCAAAATTTTTTAACATCAAATAATTCCGACCTCTGCATATTCTGTACTCAAAAACGACATAAAAGCAATACAGTGTTACTCCAGATAAATAATATCACACTTTATATTTCCAAATGGTAAAACAAGTGCACGAACAAACGCACATTTACAGGTGTTTGTGTAGACCAGTTCACGACATCGAACAGCTGCACATCAGAATGTGATCCTTTTAAGTGGACTGTATGAACAGTTGTATGCTCGTGTGTACAGGCGTGTAGAGAATTGCATGCCGAGGAGAAATACAAACGAAACGGTGTATATGTCAGTCATAAGGATCAACTAATAATCTCCCGTTTGCTTCCTTCTGTCATTCTCACAAAGTCAGACGTATCCATAGAATTTCTGCTGTGATATTTCATCAAAGAAGCAAATTATATCCGTTTTCAAAATGTGATGTGTAGTTTCGGATAGCTGCGCTCCGATAGCGTTAATGTTTTTAAAAAATGAATTGAAGTAATATTCACTTTTATAATCGATTTATTTAAAAGTCCTGGTTCGTAGAACTTTTTCCATTATATATATATATATATATATATATATATATATATATATATATATATATATATATATATATATATATATATAAAAATGGAATATATATCACTTTAAACGTTCAGGATGAGGATGCTATCCAAATACCTCTCTCTCTCTCTCTCTCTCTCTCTCTCTCTCTCTCTCTCTCTCTCTCTCTCTTATAAGATACACACACACACACACACATTTATATATATATATATATATATATATATATATATATATATATATATATATATATATATATATATATATATATATATATAAAATCTCTCCACAACGAAAAAAATATATATTTTGTATGGAAAGTTCGGTAGCACTTTTCACCGCTTTGCAAATCCTTTTTTCGAAGACATTTTAGATCGTTCAACTCGAGGTCTGAATAAAGCTGGAAAATTATTCACTTTTATCACCTAGGGTGCCAAAGCAGGACTTTCTCGTTGGCCTACCGTTACTTCCCTCTATTACGTAACACCTTTCCTTCAAGCCCTTATTATTACTCTATACGTATATTAAGCATTCCAGCATCAACCACCTCATATTACTGTATAACCCACACTTAAGTGAGTAAATTATTATTATTATTATTATTATTCACATGGGTAAACTTTCACATGGCCCAGCCTAAGAGGCTATCAAGTAGCTAATCAAACTTCCACGGATACCGGATATAATGAATCATGAAGATAAGAAAACGTAGCCAAACGGATATAATGAATCATGAAGATCAGAAAACGTAGCCAAGAGCAGCGGGGTACGATACCAATCGAAATATATAAAAATGAAAAATAAAGATGAATGGATGACTCTGAAACCGGTTACTGTCTTTTAGCTGTGAGCTAACATATCAGATTACCTTGTGCTATCCTTTCTTACAGGTTTGAACGACCCGCAGCCGCTAGTTTCTACCAAGTAACTAAAGCTTAAACATATTAAAAGCTTATGAAATACATGCAACACCTTGACGCTTTCATTATTAATAATTTGGTAACAAGGTGCTGAGCAATACTCAAGAGTTTCGTTTAGTTAAAAATTCAAGAGACGAAATTAACTGATCTACAATTTAATTGGGAATTTAAATAAAATGAATTTGCTCTCAAAAATAAGAATATACAATAGCGTCGTACCATCGGTATTGCTTATACCGCACGCGAATCACAGCTTAATGGAACAATATCTTTAACGATTCTATCGATTTGAAAACAGAAATTCAATGAAGCCTATTATTACTCATATGGTAAGATAGTGCGAAACGATACCATGAAGGAAACAGTAAGTTTCATGAGATAACGATGAAGGGGAGATAGTGATGGCTCGAACATGTCCTTAGCGCCACCCTCGGGGAGAATAGTACCTGAGAATCTGCAGAGCGCAAATTCCTGAGATGTATGCTAGTATTGCACCAGCCCCGCTTTTTTTTTTTTTTTTTTTTTTTGCCATGCCCCTAGGTTAGGTTGGGTTACGTTAGGATAAGGTTAGGTTAAGGACTCTGGATATCTTTGGGTGTGGGGAAGCATAATGAGATTATTTTCAAGAAAATCCTATGGTTAGTTTTTAAGATATAGCGTCCCGCTTTCTTCAGGGAAGGGTCCCAGTACTCGGTCACACCTCGGGAAAATGCCAGCCGGACAGCTGTGATCTCCTCAAGAGCCAGCAGACCTCGACCTGCTTGGATGAGAACTACGAGACGTAGGGCTGAAGCTGAGTGGAACTATGGGAGACGAGGCACGGAAGAGACGAGAGCGGTGGAATTTCACCAAGGCCATTTGAGTCACGCAGCGTTGGAGGTGATGATGGTAATGATAAGAAATGTGAAGATGACGACGACGACGACGACGACATTCAAGTAATCCTTCAATTTAACGAAGACATAACAAAGTGACTTCCTTCTGAAAGTGTAAAAATTCCTTCTACTAACCGCAGCCTTGTTTAGACTAAGACCTAACACAACTACCGGTATCTCACTAGACCAACATTATGAAGGCCTGGTGACTTAGAGGATATAATAATAATAATAATAATAATAATAATAATAATAATAATAATAATAATAATAATAATAATAATAATAATAATAATAAGAGCAGAATGCTCAAAAATGAAAAAGACAAAAATATGAGACAGCGGTTAAACAATAGAAAGTTTTGGGAGCCTACAATGCATTCTCGATTTTAACCGTTGTAACGCGATTTATATCAATGACT
>NC_089756.1:252299-271096 GCF_040412425.1 Macrobrachium rosenbergii | reverse complement strand
GAGACCGCTTTCTTGGCTTTGGGATTTGAGTGAGGGCATCCATCAGGTGTGACAAAGTAACAGTGCTTATGGAGAAATATATATACTGTATATATATATATATATATATATATATATATATATATATATATATATATATATATATATATATATATATATATATATATATATATATATATATATTTATATGTGTGTGTGTGTGTGTGTGTGTGATAAACATGCATTCCTGTTGTAGAGTATGAATCCAAACTGTCTTCGTTTTCACAGAAAGAAGGCCCAGTTGACGTTTCACATTGTTAATCCCCAGGGAATTTGTGAAATGACCAAGTCGCTTAGGAACATTTGATCTCCGATTGGCTAGTACTTAACATGATGAAACAGTGATTCATGTACAGTACACTGTTTTGTCCTGTTAAGTACTAGCCGCTGGTGGATCAAATGTATTTTGCCGTGTTTATTACTAGCCCCTGGGGATCAAATGTATTTCGCTGCATTTAGCACTAGCCCCTTGGGGGATAAAATGTAATACACCGTGTTTAGTACTAGCCCATTGGGGGATAAAATGTAATACACCGTGTTTAGTACTAACCCCTAAGTGCATTTGATCTCCAGGTGCTAGTGCTAAACATGGTGAAATACATATGATCCCCCAGGGGCTAGTACTAAACAGGGCGAAACAGTATGGATGAATTACTGTTTTACCATGTTTAGCACTAGCCCTCGGGGATCAGATGTTCTTAGGCGAATTGGTCATTTCACAGATCCCCTAGGGATTTCACATGAAATCCTAGATTTCACAAATTCACTCTAACACACTATTGCACGTTATTGTGAAGTGGCTTCCATGACAGTTCCTCGCACCAAAGCCCAGCTTCTCTTTGCTCCTCCTCCCTGTTCAGCGCATGAATGAACTAATTAGGCAGCAGCAGTCCTCAATGCCTGCAGGGACTTCAGAGAAGTTCTGAGGACCTCTCTTCTTCACCTTCAACTTTCCGGTATGCAGACATCTGTAGAACCCAGTATGACGCACCCTTACCTCTCTCTCTCTCTCTCTCTCATGAAGTACTATTCGGAATGTTTTGGTGGAAAAACGAATTAACGACAAGGAAGCATTAGTTACTTTGTTTAAAAAGATTGACTGTATTCCACAAATCTTGGGGTTCTTGACTTATTCATTTTTATGTATTTTTCTGTTTATTCATTTAAAATTTTTTTTACTAATATTTGTTCATTTTTATGTGTTCTTATTTTTAATTTTCTTTATTTATTTTTGTTTTTGTTTATTTTTTATTTCTATCTGCCATTTTATTTGAGGGTATGTTGTATATGGAGGGACTGTCAAAGCCTAGCAGTAGTAAGGGGAATTGGGTGCTTTAATTTCTTTTGCCCGTCTTAGTCGTTTGAATTTCTTTCTCCTTCTAAAACAGCACACTGCTATAATAAATCAAGATTCCACCGTTTATTTTTCACCCATGTTTTATTTGTAGCAATCCAAAATGGTTGTTGCGGCATTTACTCAGATATTTTATCATGTGATGACCCTCTAACATCAAAATATGATGGCTACACTTTGGACGCGTTGAGAGAACATATTCAGAGTTCACTGGTCTCCATTTTCACGAAGCTAAAATCTACTCACATCTTTTATCTGCTGCTTTATTTGAATGACAAATTTCCTTCACAATCTCTCTCCCCTATAATCTGTTAGTAAGGTGCTTCATATCGCGTTATCAGCAGAAGAAGAAGAAGTTGATCGCAAATCTTTGTTTTGGAGCAAGTGGTCATCGGCAACAGAGGTGTAGCAACAGTCTACGGCCTAGTAAAGACGGCTGACACTGATTTGTGCAGAGATTGTTTTGCATTATGGAGAGAGAGAGAGAGCCTGGGTGAGTAAATGACATTAGTATGGTAAAACCTGTATGAGTGGAAGAGAATGTTATTTAAGGTAATGTCACTATTTTTGGAGATTCAGAGAAATATCAGTAACGGTAAAAATGAACTGTGGCAATAAAGTAAAGTAGTGAAGAACGAACGGGACAGATATCATGAAGCAGAGTCAGACAGAACTAGAATATATGACTTTAATCTCGACAGCTCCATAACGATTTGAGTGAATCAAGTCTCAGCCCTTCGAGATGAAAAGGAAGCCTGACGGAGGAGGAGGAGGAGGAGGAGGAAAGGGGAGGCAGCAGACAAGGCGGCAGTGAGATGACAGCAAACCTGCTGATGGAGGCTTAAACAGTCTTGGGAGAAGCGATTCATTGAAAAAGCAAGTGGACTCTCTCTTCACTTCCTGAAATCGTAGAGAAACTTCACCAGGAAATGATCGGGGAATTATACAGGAGCGATGAAGGAATTAGATAAGAAAATATTTGATTATATTAGATGTGTCATGATGACAACGATTTTCTTTCCTTTCACTTTGTCAATATTGCTATTAATCACTGAAGAGAAAAATTGATGCAGCACAAACCCCAGAAGACTATTAACTTGTGAACCAAGATTCCACAACAAATAAAAGCAATTCACTTGAAACATTAACATGAAAAACATCATTTCACATAAAAAAACTGACGCAGAGGAACATGCTGGTTGTAAATAATAATAATATAATCACCTAGGAGCGTCTATGTTAGAAAGAAGACCATTTTACTGTTTTGGAGCATAATAGAAATAAAATAAGGAAAAAGTTTTCGTTCCTGGACAAAGATGCAGCGTGGAACTTCGGCAGAAGGCAGATGCTATGGCTGGTGGTCAAGCTTGCATAAGTCTTGAAGCCTGGTAGGGTCCCGTATGCACTAAGATGCACCCTAAATTTGACGTCAGATCTTGTTTAAGGGTTTTTTGGACATAAAAAAAAACTTGGTCACATGTTCCACAACTAGCCTGTTTCCCGCCATTTTGAAATCCAAGATGGCCGCCTGACAAAAATTATAAAAGTCAATAAATGACCAGAATATAATCAATATGCATATTATTTCAAAGGTCTTGAATAGGAGAATACATAATAGGATGGTTTGACATGAATTTTCATCAGATAAGGGTATAGATAAAAAAAAATTAAAATGAAAAGAAATTTCTTCATACATAATTGTTTATCTATGTTTCCCAATACTGTGCGGTAGTAAAATTAAGCACATAAATCATACACTTGTGTAACGAACTATTAATTGTTTGAAAAAAAAAATCACTCTCAAACCTTCATTTCACATTCCACCATTATATCATCTTCACTGTCTTTGGAATCATTATGACTCTTTCTTATAGTATTATTATGTGGATTGCTACACTGCCCACTTACTGTACATCACACTTACAGAATTCACAGCAATTAATGTCTGCCACACGGCAAGGACATACATTTGACCTAAAGCACATTTTACAGGTGCATGGAAATGGAAAATCGAGGGGTTGATTAGGCTCAGAAACAATAAGTGGTACCAGGAAGTCATCTTTCAAAATGTAACCATAATCTAGTGGATTCAGCATATCTATGGTAGCTTTTGTGGCATTTGTCCAGTGATAGCATTGCAAAAAAGCTCGCTTAATGTAAAGCTGTATGCTATTTGAAGTTGGAACAAGTCTTTCAAAATTGTTTTTAATGTTTTTATGATGGTACAGGAAATATCGAGGCTCATTGAATGTATCTATGTTGACTCCACCAATGGGTCGGGCAAGAAACTGCTCTTCTTTGATTTCCATATCATGAGAAAGTTCTTTATTTTTTCTAAAATCTTGATTAACTCTATTCCACCTTGCTCTTCTGCCTTGAATACAGCAAATTTCGTTGAAACCTTGCTGGTCGTGTCACAACCACTAAGTGCATGGACAGCTGGAAGTACAGATACTAGTGCTTTTCACATTGTCAGTACTAAATCATGGACTGGCAATGCCCTTTTGGTGTTGGCTTGTCCACAAAGGACCCATAGCTCTTCTAGACCACTGAATTTGCAAATTTCACCGAAGTGGTACAGTAGACATACTAAAACATCTGTATCTGGTGAAGCCACTATGACTCTCTTGAATAATTCTGTGCAGGTGGCATGGTTGATATGTAACAACATTCTGTCATCAGCCTCTTTGTGTTGACAATGAAGTGTCGGTACATCCACAACAGTTTGAGAGCTGATTCTCAGGCACTTATACAAGTCATCTTCATGAGAACCTCCAAGGTATATGGGTATGAACATACTTTCTTTACCTTGAATCACTTTCTCAATTGACCACTTGATGAAAAATTCTTGCAGCCTTACCTTGTTTTTGATTGATGACCAGAACCTTTCCATATCTACTAGAAGTGGAGTGTCACTGCGATTGATAGATACCTCTGTTGGGTCAACATTTCTTCTCCTCATTGCTTCACAGTCTTTTATACTACCTAATATACATTTAATATAATATATATATATATATATATATATATATATATATATATATATATATATATATATATATATATATATATATATATATATATATATATATATATATATATATATATATATATACGTGTGTGTGTATGTGTGTGTTTGTGTAAAGACAGGCAGATAGATAAATAGATATCTTGATCATTACTAGTCTACCACACAACTTTATGCTAAAAAAAAAATACAATTTCATCTGGACAAGTGACTGACAGCATCCGTGATCCGTACTTAAATGGAAGTGGTTCTTGTTCCCTGAGGCCAAATATGACCTCACTGTTACAGCTCAAATGTTCAGCAACCACTTTCAGGAAAGCCATTGGAGAAGCCATTAACACTCACTGGAGATTGGATATTTTGTAGTTAATGATAAATGCATTCCGCTATACCAATTTCAGTTATTATTATTATTATTATTATTATTATTATTATTATTATTATTATTATTATTATTATTATTATTATTATTATTATTATTAAGTTGTCAGGAGACAAAAATCAAGTTAGTAAAAAGGTAAAACAAAGTGAACAGGAAGTAAGCAACATATGTATACATGTGTGTACATGTATATATGTGTATATATACATATTTATCTATATATATATACATAATCAGAAATGTCACTTCCCCAACTTGGTGAGACGAATGACCCAAGGCAACCACTATAGTGTAAGCAAATTAAGGTTGAACCCGGAAGTAATTAGCATAAAGACATATTTGGTACCGATAGAATCGCATTTTTTTGTAGATTATCCCACTAAAAGCCTCACTTCATAGCTTCTCTTCTGGAGAAAATTTTTCACAAATATAAAAGTAAACAGTGGTTTTCAGTGTTTTTTTTTTTTTTTTTTTTTTTTTTTTTTTACAATTTTCAGCTCTATCATTATTGGATCAAATGTACTCCTTTTAACAGGGATCTTAATATACTTTTTGTATTATCTTGAAAATAGTTTTTACAGTTTCTAAATAACAGTATATTCATGAAATAGCGGTTTTTTTTTATTAAAAGGATTCTATAATTTAGCTATTTTTGGTGAGTAAATTAATAAGATTTTAGGAGTGAAACTAGAATCTGCTTTATTCTCTGCAAATTTCGATTTTAAGTGTTTTGATAATTTCTATTTTGTTTTATTCTAATTTATTGTAGTCCCATCTTTTGATATGACAGGTTGTAAAGTGGACAAGAAAAGATTAGTGATGGATTGTGAAAAAGGAAACAGTTTGGAGGCACAAGATCATGCGACCATGGATGAAGCATTGCATGAATATTGCTGTATTAAATGCAAAGATCCCCAGTCACAACATGAAGATCTCACAACCGTGAAGAAAGGAGTGGAAAAGCTTGTTAAATATAGGAAATCAATAGGTGATTATCAAACCGATATGCTTTCGACAAGGAAAGCAAGTGGAACAATAATTCGTATTCACAGAGATTGCCAGAAAAGTGTATATATACAATGAAATGAAACGAAAGTCACCAGAGCCAACTCAGAGCAAGATGAAAATGCAAAAATTGGCAACAAGACGATCTGAGGTACCCAAGTTTAATTGGAAAAAAACAGTGCATATTATGTGAGAAAGAGTGTTTACTGAAGAAACCACCCTGATCGCACTGATTGGCGGCAAGTTCGAGTACTTTCAGTGTGGGAAACCTTGCTCTCAATCTGTTCTAGAAATGATCAACTCGCAGAAAATGTGAAAAGGAGGCTATTGGATTGTATTGATTTGGTAGCAGCTGAAGCAAGATATCACTTTCATTGTCGAAATGAATTCAAGATAAATATAACAGCAAGTTCTACACCTGGAAGACCAAATGAACAAGATAGGATGGTTTATTTCAATGTAGTTTGCACTTGGTTGGAATCTGATGCTGAAATCCACACAGTGACTGAGATCTATAATAGAATGGTAGACATAGCTGGCTCTGAGGATTGTGTGTATAGTCAGAAATGGTTGAAAACAAAGTTAAAGCAAAGATATGGAGACTACATTACTATTTTTGAAGGGGAGGGTAAAAAGAGCAAGGTTTGTTTCCGTAACATGATGGAATACTTATTTAATGACAAATGGTACCAGGATCAAAAGTCTAGTACTCAGGATGAAGCTGAAAGAATAACATCAATGGCTGCAAATTTGATATTAGATGATATTCGATCTAGCAATTTCGACTGTGAGTGGTACCCAACAACAGAAAAGATGCAGAGTACTGAACATGCATTAGAATGGATTCCTTGGAAACTGTGATTGTTTATGCAGTGTATTTGTAAAAATACATTAAACCAATGCAGTATTGGTCAAGCATTCGTTAGTGCCACCCGTCCACGATCATCTGTACCACCCATACTTTTTAGGCTGGGTGTAGATGTTGACCATGTCTTTGGATCAAGGTGGCTTATTGATTAGCTTAACAAATTAGGTTTTTATATGAGCATGGATGAAGTCACCAGGTATAAACAATCTGCTATGGAAAATGACAGCTATGACGAAGAAGTTAGCAAATTAGCTGAATCGTTTACCCAGTGGTCAGCTGACAACGTCAATCACAACGTCAGAACCTTGGATGGAAAAGGCTCCCTACACGGTGTGGGCATAATGTTGTCGACCACTAGTAAGCTTGGTTCTACATATCCAACAAGTCACTCTCCAATCAAACGCGACAAACTGAAGAAGGTAGAAGATGTGATTAAACACAAAGGCATCCCAATCATAAACTTCGTCATCATCAACAACTGGACTGTCGAAATTGATCTTCAAGGATTGGTGTACGCTGGATCTTATGCAAGACATTCATTCTCCCCTCCAACTAGATTTACTCTGGAGCAGTGCTATATTCTTGAAAGATAAGGAACTCGTCCATACTGGTCTGGCTATATGACTGAAGTCTGTGGAGGAGAATATCCTGGGAAATCTTCCGTGTCCCGTCTTCCAATAATTGATCTAAACCCTTTAGATCTGTCATTCATACACTCAACATTATTATCCGTCATAGACCAATCCAAACGTCTGAAAGTTCAAACACCTATGGTAACTTTTGATCAGCCACTTTGGTTAAAAGCAATGGAGGTAGTGCAAGCAAAATCACTGAATGTGGTTCTGATCTTGGGTGGTTTTCATCTCATGATGAGTTTCTTTGGAAGTATTGGTCGCATTATGAAAGGGTCTGGAATTTCTGAGGCACTCAGTACTGTGTATGGTAACAATGCAATGGAACACATGCTGTCTGGAAAAGCAATTTCAAGGGCTCTTAGAGGTCGCTTTCTTATCACCTCAGCACTTCATTCAAAGTTTTTGTCTACATTTTTTCCAGCTCATATTGATAGAATTGAAATGAATACAGAAGAGGAGGGCGAAGAATATAGACAAGATAGTCATGTGAGGATCTGAAATGGACATCTCTATTAAAAGGAACCCTGCATTTAAATTTGTAGAACCTTTAACAACAGAACAAGTAGAAAACCTGGAACTGATTGACAGGAAACTTCACGAGGATCCAATAAATTTTGAAGTGCATCTTCAAACATCAGAGGAGCTGATCCAGCTAGAAGATCAACTGAAAAGATATAAAGATTACCTTGCTATACAATCTAGAACAGCAAAATTCTTGCTCCAGTATATTCATTAGATTGATGTCCTAAAGCTGTTCATACATGCAGAAAAAATAGGAAACTTGGCACTGCATCTAAGTGCTCTAAGCAAGATGATTGAAGTGTTTGCTGCGACAGGTCACTACAATTATGCAAAGTGTGCAAGACTTCATTTACAACAGATGCTTGAATTAGAAGCAACACATCCTTGGGTGCACACAAACTTCTTGAAGCACGGTTACTACACGGTACGAAGAAGTGACCGTTTCTGGGCAGGATTGAGGACAGATCTGGTGATAGAGCAAGTATTGATGCGATCACTGAAAAGTCGTGGGGTCTCACCCATGGCCGAGGTGTACCTGAATCTGTTAAGTTGTTGTGGGTGAAGATGATGCATCATTGTGCGATTATTCAAAATGCTATGAGTGACCTTGCAGAAAACTAGCGAGCAGCATGCAGAATTAGGACGGTCTCGAATAAAGAGGGATAATGATGACTCATGTTGCAACAGCTCTGCCACACCTGAGCTTCCAATAGATGATGACTATAATGAAACAGAAATTTGTTTGAATTATTTGTGTAGGGGAAACAGTATGATTTTAATCTACATTATATTCTTGTGTTTGCTCAATGTGTTGATACTCACTATATATACAGTAATCATACCAATACCAAGACTTAGCCTTTCTTAAACCCAGGGTCAGCTGTAAATATTATGACAAGCTCATACTATTCTTTAAAACCAGGGTCAACTGTAAATATTATGACAAGCCCATACTAACTGAAAATTTCTTGTAAAATAAGGTCATAAAGATTTTCTTAACAAATAAAAAGGAATTGGCTGAACCATAGTAGTTACATGTCTATAATGGCGAAAAATATCCTCACAAATTGAGTGAAAATCTGCTAAAGACCATAGTTCACCAAAAGCTATGAAGTGAGGCTTTTAGTGAGTTAATCTACAGGAAATTGTAGATCTAATGGTATCAAATTCGGCTTTTTGCTAATTACTTCCGGGTTTGACTCATTTTCGGGCTAATTTGCTTAGACTACTAGATAAGGCAGCTCCTTCCTTCCCTCCCTCACAGCCTCTGCTTCATTACAAGAATTTCCTGCTGATGAAGCCGTGTTATGAATAGTTGGTTCCTCATAATGTTGGTCTCTGCATCGTCATTTCTCTGCTGTGAGGATTAATGAGGAATTCCTCACTGTTATGAGGATGGAGGAATACTAATGATTCGCTTTGTACTTGCTGATGCTTCTCTATGGTTTTAAATTCTTTTGGCTCTTTGTAATCGATTTATGATTTATTATAGTTGAACAGGAATTCTAATGATAGACTTTTGTGAGAAGTTTCGCGTCATAATTGCCAAGAATAAAGACGAGATAGTGAGAGAAATGTCTTAAGGTGAAATAATGTTCCTCGGGGAAACACATAAAGAGAATTCAGACAGCAGGTGCACAAGGAACCAGTTATAATTATTACACAAGTGATGAAAACGACTTTTGTGCATTTTTACGAGAATCATTCAGAATCTACAACGTCAAGTACATTTCTGTGTCTCCCAAAATATTATGGCAATTATATATATATATATATATATATATATATATATATATATATATATATATATATATATATATATATATATATATATATATATATATTAAGAACTCTTCAACAAGAGCCACAAATTATTATTTTTTTAAACCAGGTCCTCTGTTCAATAAATCAATTGCCAGCCCAGACAAAGATTTACCACACACCAGACTTTAGGTAATACACACTCAAAGAGGGTGACAAAAAAGATCAAATGCCTAAATTTAACACTTATTTATTCACAAAACAAACTTAATCATTAAAGTGTCCCCGAAAACCTGCTTGAGGAACTAGAAAAAAAACATACAAGCATATACAATACCCTCACACATACCTCAATCTCCTACCTAACTATTATACCGAAGAGTAAGAGAGAAATGTCACAGTAGTAGAACGAAATCAACACTCACTCACGTGTACACGATAGGCGGAGACACAGTGAAGAAACTTAACACTAATAACTGACTTTTTTCCTTAACACTAATATTTACAAAACAAACGAGATACACCTTAATTCCTACAATTAATAAACGTTCAACAAATATGGTGAAAATACACCGAAACTGCTTCAGTCAGGGAAACTGTCTATAAAAGCTCCTACGGGAGCTTCCACTTGATGCCTTGAAGCAATACTCCGACGGGATAGTTCACTCACAGAGGAGAACAAATATAGGCAAAAGGGGATGCTCACCCTTCTCCGGCCTCAGAAGGCTCCTGACGATTCCCGGAGGATACAGCAGTGCACTCGTCAACGCAAGGGATGGGCCTTGAGGCTCACAGGTGGGCAAAAGCAAAACCCACAGACAAGCTCGCACAAGAGGGCACTAGGCACATGTACCCTCTCCACAAACAGCAGCCTCACGTTGAAAAAAAGCGAGCGTCAAAAGTCGTGCCCTTGGCCAGAAAGCAGTGTTGCAGCCAACAAATGACGAAGAGTGCAGTGGAAATATACAGTAGGATGCTGAACCTCCCTTCGGGGAACCGAAACTATCAATCCTTGCCTGATGGAAAACTCCCCCACATCAAGTAAGGGCGACGAAAAAAACAGCGAAAAACCATCGGGCGAAAGAGGCAATTGCTGAAGACGATACTCCGCTCGTTGAAATATGAAAAAAAAGAAACAAGCTGATAAATATAACTATATAACAATAAATACAAAATCCTTGAGAGGAGCGAAAAGAACCAACAAGCAGTTTCTCGTGCCTTATGTAAAAATGAAAATTTAACTTATGTTAAAGAGAAAACAAAGAAAAAATTTAATAAGTAGTTACAATACACACACACACACATATATATATATATATATATATATATATATATATATATATATATATATATATATATATATATATATATATACATACACATATACTCTTCCCTCTTAGGAATCAGAACGGGAAACGTCGTAGAAGGGCTTAATGATAACTAGTCATTTGCTTTCGAATCTCCATTATTTCATGCATTACTTATGTAAAATACCGAGCTTCAGCAAGTACTACCTGTGTAACCATTAAAAATATGAGAGAGAGAGAGAGAGAGAGAGAGAGAGAGAGAGAGAGAGAGAGAGAGAGAGAGAGAGAGAGATGGGGGTGAAGCAATTACGTCTAGACGGGTTACGTATTGTTCGTGTATTTTCATCCATTTGTTCGGCAATTTTTTTCATAACTCCCACATATAACTAATCCCGGACCTTTTAAAACTCGAGGGAACCAAGCACTAATGGACACTAATATTGAAGCTCTTCCAATGCAATTAGAGTAATAACCTTCTCCAGTGAGGACCTGTGAAAATCAATTTCTCTCCTCATTTTTATATCAAACGGTTCCAAGGTGATCGTAACATGTGGGGAGAATGGGAGAGCGGTTGATTGTTCTTTGTGAGGAAGTTGAAGAAAAAGGTGGGTGGAAGTTTGTCGTTTTAAGAGATGAGAAATAAAATAGATTTATGATCGAAAATCATACAATTTTTCGTGTTGCTCTGCTTTCTGAGGCAGAAAGAGTGCTATTTGATTTTTACCATATGTGAGAATGACAGAAGGAATGGAGAAGTTTAAATGAGCGAGAAACAAGTAATGTATAATTCTTCTTCTTCTTCTTCTTTGTTTAACGTGCTTTTTAGCGGACATTAATACCATTCATAAACAATGCTATTACCCACGAACTGAGGACTGGTCCTCATTATTTACAACTTGTGATGGCACTGTTAACGTGATTTTTATTGGACTGGTGATTAATTAGATGTGTAATAATATCAAGTTTTTGTTTTACTTCACAAGTAATATGTTTGCTCATTAAATGCTTTCTTTGCCATTTTATAGCCGCCTGTTTTATAATTTTGTTTCTTTTTATGTTTGTCGCAAGAGTACCATTATTTATAAATCATAGAAACTATAATAACATGGTCAAGTATAGTTTCACCATTTACTTTCACTTAACGTCTGGAAATAAATAAATATTCATAATATTTCATTTTAAATCATTTTTCTTTTTTGACATTTTTATCTAAAAACGATGAGTCCTATCTTTTGCAAGTTCTGTATCAGGGCTAAGAACAACAGAGAGAGAGAGAGAGAGAGAGAGAGAGAGAGAAAGAGAGAGAGAGAGACTAACGATGTCCTATATGTTATATGTTACACGCCGTGCTAAACCCTTCATTGAACCTTCTTTTGCAAGTTCTTTCTCATCGCTAAGAACAACAGCCAACACGAGAGAGAGAGAGAGAGAGAGAGAGAGAGAGAGAGAGAGAGAGAGAGAGAGAGACTAGACTAACCATGTTTATTATATGTTCTACGCCTTACTGAATTCCTCATTGGACGGGTGGGTATCGTTCTCAGCTAGCACTCTGCTGGTCCCGCGTCGATTCTCCGCCTGGCCAATGAAGAATTATAGGAATTTATTTCGGATGATAGAAATTCATTTCTCGTTATAATGTGCTTCGGATTCCACAATAAACTGTAGGTCCCGTTGCTAGGTAACCAATTGGTTCTTAGCCACGTAAAATAAATCTAATCCTTGGGGCCAGCCCTCCCTCTCTAGGAGAGCTGTTAATCAGCTCCTCCTCAGTGGTCTGGTTAAACTAAGATATACTTTTCGACGCCTTACTAACGAATTCTAACTGTCCCCAAATTGCCTCAGCTGGGATAAACGAGGAATATCTCCCTTTGTTCTCGACCATTCCTCCTCCCCCTCTTTCCTAAGCCCCAATCCTTCCTCCATCCCACCCCTACCTAGACACACACCATCCCCACACATCCTAATGGGCTTCTCTCAAGTATATATTTAAGATTTAATTTCGGAGTTACAGGGGAAATGCAGAGAGATATCATCCGATGAGGTGGCACCTTTCCCACCTAATGGAGACTTGATGTATGGCAACTGAAGAAGATATAATATACCCTGGCTTATTTACTTGAGAAAAAAAATGAGATTTTTTTAAGGTATTTATGTTTCATAATTGATGAATAGTATTTAGCTGTCAGTGGTAGGTAGAGGGAGCTAAAGTAGAGTAGAGAGCAGATTGAATTCTACAAGGATGAATGCGCCCTCCTCTCCAAGGTCATGTTTCAGTAGCAGTTCTTCCATGTGGTCCTCAAGGTTACTCCATCCGGTCTTTTAGAATCTTACTCTCTCTCTCTCTCTCTCTCTCTCTCTCTCTCTCTCTCTCTCTCTCTCTCTCTCTCTCTCCATTTTTCAAATAATTAATGATTAATGTCTTCCTTCGGTTCATTTATCCAATTCTAGTAATTTTAAAGTCAGGACGAAGAAGTAAAGAGATTATCTGCCCATTCATTCATCGTCAGTCTTCAGGAAATAAAAAATAATATTGGAACTCAGGAATCAGATTAACCCTGAAATCAAAGTCCTTAGCTTTCATTCCGAATTCTGATCTTCCTAAAACCGCCTTGGCCGAGATAAAGGAAGATTTGGCTCTCTCTCTCTCTCTCTCTCTCTCTCTCTCTCTCTCTCTCTCTCTCTCTCTCTCTCTACTATAATAATATCCTCCTCGGCTCGTCTAGACGTATCCAAGATTGAATTCGAATCCAAACAGCGAAAGGAGACCAATCTCTGGAATGTCTCATGCCTTCATTTCCACGCAGACGCCCTCAGGTAAACAGCTCTCAAATGGGATTAAGCATTGTTTCCCTCAAATCAGTTTCCGGTTTGTTTTGAGAGAGAAGCCTACTCTGCCTGTGGACCTTAATTCCTGTGTCGTTTACTTGTTCACTTGTTCGCAGTGTGGTCTGCGATACGTGGGATCTAGTTCCCGCTGGCTCAGACACAGAATTTTGGAACACAGAGGTCTTTCTACTAGAACTAGGTTTCCCCCCAATCCAAACCACCCTTTTCTGCCATTAGAGAACACAGTTTAGCACAGGACCATCCTTTCACTGACCTGGATTTTCGGGTACTGTCTTTTTGTTCAAATAGACTGGACCTTTTAATTTCAGAGTCGCTGACTATTAAAAAGATGAAGCCGGAATTGAACAACAACTCGTCTGGTATTCAACTAGCTATCGTGTAATTTCATAGTAGGTACTAAGTTAGGTCGTTAAATATTTTACTTTGTGAGTGGTAGTTTGTTTACATTTCACTATAGTTTTATTTTCATATTTTTATGTTTGTGTTTTTAATTTTTCGTTATTTTACGTCTCACCCTTTTAGTTTGTATTTACTTGTTCATTTTATATTTCGTTAGTATTTTTGCTGAAGTTTTATTATGACAATTCATTTTATTGTAATTTTATTGATTCTCATCCTTGTCGGTTTTTTCAGCCTGATGATGAGGTTTTATACCTCGAAAGCTTGTAATAAAGAATGTTCTTCCTGGTCTTGGCAATATTATTTATCATTAAGCTAAGATTTCCAAGTAGCCGCCCAATTACCGAGACTATTTTGAGACGTTATGGCCGCTCGACGTTACAGCTGTTTAGACGGACTGAGAAGGTTCGTTATAGATCCAAGAAGATTGAGGAAGACATACGATTTCTGAATACTTGCAAGGATTACCGTGTTATTCCTAATTTCATTAAATTTAAGGTTTATTCCAGGGATTTCCACAACACGAAAACTTATCTCTCATGGCAGTTTAAACTTTTAGACTTTGAGGTTAGAGCACAAAACGAAAGAAAGAGGTAGTTTTAACATATTTGTCTTCACTAGATAGGATTTAAAGAACAACCTTTCTTTTTTGGATTTTAAGTGTTTGTCGTCGATTTTAGATTCCAACGTTGAGAAAAAAATTGGCTGATGTTAGGCTTACACACAATAGAAAGTTAAGAAATCTCGGTGTTGACGTTAATAAGAAAATAGATAGTAATAAAATTATTTTTAATTTTTCTAACAGAAATTTAACAACAGATGAAAAGGAAGTTCTTTCTCTTGGTCTTGATTTTGCTTTGATCCCCATGAAATTCAATTTCTTTAAGTATTTTTTAAGTTTTGAAAAACTATGTTCAACTTTGAAAGGCTGTGACATTTTTGGCAGTGAAACCCTTACCTCACATTTTAGCAAATTTTCCGTAATTGCAAACGATACCTTCAAAAATTTTAATCGAAAAAGGAGGGTGACAATCAGTTAAATAAAGACAGAATCAATATTTTACGTAACCTTAAGAACGATAATAGTATAGTTATTACCAAGCCAGATAAAGGCAGGGTGTTGTATTAATGAATAGGTCTGACTATTTAGATAAAATTAATGAAATACTCTCTGACAATACAAAATTTAGGATTTTAAATGCAGATATTGCGAGTCACATTTTGAAATTAGAAGACAAACTAAATAGGTTGCTTAGAGGTCTGAGAGATAAGATTGGGAAGCTACATATAGCTCTTTATTTGCTTCAGGGTCTAAGCCTGGTTATTTGTACGGTCTGCCTAAGGTACATAAAATAGGTAACCCTTTAAGACCTATTATTTCCTCAATTGGTACTTTTAGTTATAACCTGTCTAAGTTTTTGGTTCCAGTTTTAAACCCTCTAACTTTAGGTGAATTTAACATATCTAATTCTTCCAAATTTGTTAAAGAATTATGCTCTTTCAATTTTAACCAAGATGTTATAATGGCTAGTTTCGATGTAACCTCTCTTTTCACCAATATCCCATTAAAAGAAACAACTGACATTATTCTTAATAATATATGTGAAAACCATCTATCAGTGTTTGGACTTAATAAAATAGACTTGCAAAAATTATTACATTTAGCAACTGCTGATGGCATTTTTACTTTGATGGTAAATTATATAATCAAATAGATGGAGTAGCTATGGGAAATTCCTTGGACCTGTATATGCGGATTGCTTCATGGGTTATTGTGAAAGGATTTGGATGTCTGAATGCCCTAGTGCTTTCAAACCTTTGTATTACTGTAGGTATGTAGATGATACTTTCCTTGTGTTTAAGGAATTATCACATGTTGATTTGTTTTTTGAATATTTTAATTCTCGTCACCCTAACATTTCTTTTACTTGTGAGACGGAACAGGATAATAAGTTGTCATTTTTAGATGTACAGGTATACAGAAATAGTGGCAAATTTGAGACCTCTGTTTATAGGAAAAGTACTTTTACTGGCTTGGGATTGAATTACCTCAGTTTTTCGCCAAAGTTGTATAAGATGAACTCAATACGCACTTTGATTAATAGAGCCTACAATGTTTGTTGTGATTTTAATTTATTTCATCAAGATATGGTTTTCCTCCAGAATTACTTTTCTGAAAACTCATATCCCATTTTTGTATTTTACAAAGTTCTGAAAAATTTTTAAATGAAAAGTTTTGTCCCAGACCGGTGTACAGTACTGCTAGTAAAGATGTAAAGTACATTAAATTGCCTTACCTTGGTCATAGTAGCTATATGGTCCGAAAAAAGTTACAAGAAATACTTAAGCATTGTTTCCCTCAAATCAGTTTCCGGTTTGTTTTCTGTAATCCTTTTACAATAAGATCACTTTTGAGAGAGAAGCCTACTCTGCCTGTGGACCTTAATTCCTGTGTCGTTTACTTGTTCACTTGTTCGCAGTGTGGTCTGCGATACGTGGGATCTAGTTCCCGCTGGCTCAGACACAGAATTTTGGAACACAGAGGTCTTTCTATTAGAACTAGGTTTCCCCTTTCCAAACCACCCTTTTCTGCCATTAGAGAACACAGTTTAGCACAGGACCATCCTTTCACTGACCTGGATTTGCGGGTACTGTCTTTTTGTTCAAATAGACTGGACCTTTTAATTTCAGAGTCGCTGACTATTAAAAAGATGAAGCCGGAATTGAACAACAACTCGTCTGGTATTCAACTAGCTATCGTGTAATTTCATAGTAGGTACTCAGTTAGGTCGTTAAATATTTTACTTTGTGAGTGGTAGTTTGTTTACATTTCACTATAGTTTTATTTTCATATTTTTATGTTTGTGTTTTTAATTTTTCGTTATTTTACGTCTCACCCTTTTAGTTTGTATTTACTTGTTCATTTTATATTTGATTAGTATTTTTGCTGAAGTTTTATTATGACAATTCATTTTATTGTAATTTTATTGATTCTCATCCTTGTCGGTTTTTTCAGCCTGATGATGAGGTTTTATACCTCGAAAGCTTGTAATAAAGAATGTTCTTCCTGGTCTTGGCAATATTATTTATCATTAAGCTATATATGTATATATATGTATATATATATATATATATATATATATATATATATATATATATATATATATATATATATATATATATATATATATATATATATATATATATATATATATGTATTTATATATATATATATATATATATATATATATATATATATATATATATATATATATATATATATATATATATATATATATATATATATATATATATATATATATATATATATATATATATATATATATATATATATATATATATATATATATATATATATATATATATATATTGTATATATATATATATATATATATATATATATATATATATATATATATATATATATATATATATATATATATATATATATATATATATATATATATATATATATATATATATATATATATATATATATATATATATATATATATATATATATATATATATATATATTTATATATATATTTATATATTTTTTTTTTTTTACGTTTTTCCGTGGTTTTAGTTTGAAATATGCTCTGTGAGACAGGCAGCAACGATTTAAGGTAATTTAGCCTTGTGATTCTGACTTCGTGGGTACAGGAAAACGTAAAAAGAGGAAAACAAAGGAGAATTTCATATGAGCATAGGGCTCTTGTTACTGAGGGAAATATTACGAAAACACGTGGGCAAATTTAAAGGAGTGTATTTACATAAATGATATCAGTACGGGAAAGAGGAACTCAAGTAGATTACTATCCTGAAGGAGATTCCTACGGGATTGAATGAAACTGGGGATTCCAGACACAACCGAGAAGCTTCCACGAAATAGGATCCTCTGAAATGAGAGATATGCACATTATACGCCAGTAATGAAAACAGACAAAAGAATAATGAATTCGAAGCTGCACTGAGGGTGCCAAAGGAGTAATAAAGAATTAATACTGCCGATGCAAGAGGCGCACGGACATTAGACAAGGGAGATTTCTGGCTTTATATGTAAGATATCTTTTCACTTTTTGATATTTGTTCGTGTTATGTTTATGCTTTATCTTTTAAAATTTTCTTTTTATGCATATATGTGATGTATTTTAACTATTGCCTTAATTTTTGCTTTGCATTTTTGATATTAATCTTTTAGTATATATTTCTGTGTCTTTTGTATCCATTTTATGATTATTTATTTGCCTTATTTGTTTAACACTTGGGAATTGAAGTTTTGTTATTTAACAATTTAAATCTCTTGGGTAATTTTTGATGAATTAATAAGTTAATTTCTGATTTAATTTTGACTGATGATTAATTCAGATTTAATCCAATTTTGTTTATTTCGACTAATAATGAATTTCCTGAGACTGTTAATGTCATGTATGATCTTTGAATTTAGGAATAAATTTTGTACTTAAAATATTATATCAGAGTTTCATTCATTGACCCACCAGTAATTTTGATTTGAATTAGAGATAAGTGGTAAGTGAGATGTTTTTCCTTCAAGTAATTGAAGTGAGCTCGAATTAGGGGAAATGAAATAAATAGAAATACTTGAACTTTTATAATGTTAATGGG
>NC_089756.1:234799-249799 GCF_040412425.1 Macrobrachium rosenbergii | reverse complement strand
ATATATATATATATATATATATATATATATATATATATATATATATATATATATATATATATATATATTATATACCTAATTCACATATGTGGGAATTATCTATAAAAATGATATATATATGGCAAAGTAATATAAAATGAGGAATAAAGTAAATATAAATAAAAAAGATATATATATATATATATATATTATATAAAGTCAGCACTAATTCACAATGTGGATATAAAATGACAAGGTAACTAAAATTGGAGGATCGATATTTGACGACAACAGATAGAAAGACAAGTCAATAAAACTGAGGATCGATATTTGACGAACATAAATAGAAAAAAAGTTAGAACTCCATCCACTTTTCTTTCATAAATCAGGATAAAGTAAAGTCGAAAAAAGATAACTCCATTTACTCTTTTCTGTTTCTCCACGCCAAAAAAAAAAAAGAGAACAAGATGAAGGCCCGGAGATGGAATGCAGATTCCAAAACTCCGGGAACCATTCCAAAGTTTTAATATTCCCGACTGGCACATGGGCAGAATGTAGATATGTACTGACTTTCTGAGGGCTCTAATACACTTAGGAAAGTTTCTGCTTTTTTATTGCCTCTTTTATCTTTTTTTTCGTTTTACTTTTTTTTTTTACAATATCTTGAATAATTATCCTAAAGATTAGTTCTGATTTTTTTATTTTTGCCTTTTCATACGTTTTTTACTGCCTCTTATCTTTCTTCTTTTGCCTTTTTATATCTTTGAATATTTATCCAAAAGATTTGTTCCAATTTCTTTAACCTTTTCATAATTTTATTGCCTCATTTATCTTTCTTCATTTTTCCTTTTGTTAAATATCTTGAAAAAATTATTCAAAAGATTAGTTCTGTTTTTTTTTTTTTTGCCGTTTTCATACTTTTTATTGCTCTCTTATCTTTCTTCTTATTCCATTTTTATATCTTGAATATTTATCCAGAAGATTAGTTCTAATTTTTTATCCTTTTTCAATACTGTTTTATTGGCTCTTTTACTTTTTCTTCTTTCTACTTTTTTACAATATCCTGAATAATTATCCAAAAGACTAGTTTTGATTTTTTTTGGCTTTTTCCATACTTTTTATTGCCTCATTTATCATTCTTTTTTTTTTTCTTTTTTCACAATATCTTGTATATATAAATGATTAATTCTGGATTTGTTTCACTCTTCTACAAATCAATCAACCGTAATTTGTAGACGTTGTTTCTAATCTAATAAATATATATATATATATATATATATATATATATATATGTATATATATAATGTATAAATAAACATAGTTAAAAATTGACATGACAGTAACGCAGAATTGTTCATGAAAATGGTGCCTGGTTGTATATTCTTTTAAATAAATAAACACAAATATTTACCCAAAACTTAACCATATTTATTATACACACACCCACGACCATGCACATACACTCACCTTACGCACGCGCACACACACATCATCATATATACATATATATATATATATATATATATATATATATATATATATATATATATATATATATATATATGTGTGTGTGTGTGTGTATTTAAAAGAATGTACAATTAGGCACCATTTTCATTAAAATTCTGCGCTGCTTTCATGCAAATTCTCGGTATTAACCCACCTCTTCCCTGAAAGATAGACAGTTAAGGGTTCCACATTCTTCCCAGTTCTGAATTTAAGAAAAAACTAAATGCATTTTAAAATACAATGTCCAAAAGAGCCTTTCATTTGAGACAATACAGTGAAATAAGACATGAAAGTCAGTCAAGAAATTATTTGCGTACCTCCTACCACAATACTTATATACCTATTCACACAAAGCGTTCATTTACACTCCCCCGTTTTCCTGTCAATACCTATCACTTTACCCAATATCCCTAATAGGCAGAACATTTCGAGCCCAAGAGAGAAAGGTCTACCCAACTGGGCGGAGTCGCCTCCCACCTGGGGTAACTACGTAGGCGATGACGTATCTTAGAGGTACCTGCTCGTTACATGGCAATTCACCAGGTGACGCGGTAGGAGGTAGGCGAAGCCCGCCTCCATTGGGGATTTGGGGAAGTGAGCAGACCTTGCCTCTTTTGGCCTTGGAATATTTATTCATGTACTCTATAACACACGACTTTAAAATACAAACCGGAAGCGAGCCTTTTCACACAAGAGTTTACGTTTTAGTTCAACCGATTTCCATGACGGGCGCTTTCAAGCGAACTCGCCGCTAATGACGGGGCATAAAGCTGAATGTCGTGTTGTCGAATGTCACCGGTAACTATTAATTTACTCCTCGAAAATAAGTAATTAATATAAAGGAAGGAATAGAGAATTTAGGCCAAAGGCCAAGCGCTGGGACCTATGAAAGGGAAATTGACAGTAAAGAAGGTTTGGAAGGTGTAACAGGAGGAAAACCTCAAAGCAGTTGCACTATGAACCAATTGTTAGGAGATGGTGGACAGCATGAAGTAAGAAAGAGAATATGAGGGGAGCTACAGTAAAAGGAATGAAAGGGGTTGCAGCTAGGAGCCTAAGGAAGGGACGCTGCACAGAACCTAAAGTAATGCCTACAGTTGAGAAACAAATCCACAATTACTTATGGGTAAATATATAAAAAAATAAATCTCTACAGAGAGCTTTCAAGGAATCTGTTCGATCCCCTTTTAAATGCCTACAGCGCACCACGTGAGGAGCACTGACGACACTAGTGACCCCCGACACTACGGAACATCGAAGACAAGGTCCTCGTGTGCAATATGCAACCTCGATGTAGAGACAAAATAAGCATAAAAAAGTTTGTGTTGGGGGGTTTAGCTGGGGGGTTGGGGACGGAAGGGTGAGACAGAATCAAAGGGGGGGAAGGAGGAAAATTCAAGGAGGAAAAAACCTAATGGACTTCTGGTTCCACGCAAATTCAAATGCTTTATTTTTCTTTTTCCTTTTTCTCTTTTTGGCCTTTTGATTCATTACCCCCATTTCATTTCGGACAATGGCCCGGCGCAGAGGGCGAGTGACTGGAATTAAACGAGGTGGTTGAGGGGCTTAGTGCTGGGATACGGACAAGGACAAGGACTGGGCGTGTTTTCGTACCCCTGAGGGCGGTGGGTGAGAGCTTAGATTTAAAACGATCGTAATGCTTGCATGAGTTTTTAACTAAGTAGAAACACGTACGAAGCGAGTATAAAGGTATATTGTTATGAAACATAAGAAGAGTGGCAGTAGTCTGTCTTAGTGAAAATAGTCTCGGGAGTCAAAACTATTACTATTGTAGTCGCGATTTCAACAGCCAGATACAAGAAGCAGATTCTTATAGACTGTAACAATACTGATGAATAAATGTGAGTGCTGATTATTGTAATTATTATCATCAGGCAATAATTCCAAACCAAGTTGCACCAGACAGTGTCTTGTGATAGTGCTAACTATTATTATTATTATTATCAGGCAATAATTCCAAACCAATCTGCACCAGACAGTTTTATAGTGATAGCGCTATTATAATTATTATCATCAAGCAATAATTCCAAAACCAGCCGCACCAAACAGCGTTTTATAGTGACAGTGATAGTGCTATTATAATTATCATCAAGCAATAATTCGAAACCCAGCCGCACCAAACAGTGTCTTGTGAAAGTATTACAATTATCATTATCAAGCAATAATTCAAATTCCATTTGCACCAGAGAGTGTCAAGCAGTGACAGTGCAATTATAATCATTATTATCAAGCAATAATTCCAAACCCAGCTCCACCAGACAGTTGCCTGCGCCAAAAAGCAAGATTCAGTTTCTGCCTTTCGCAGCTGACAAGCGGTGGCAAGCAATGTCCTTTCTTTATGTCCGAGGAACAAAGACGGTTTGGGCAAAGTTGTTGGAAATCTTGTCAGCAATGCTCCGTTGAAAGCTGCATGAATGCGAAGAGTATTCAGGGAGTAATATTATAAAGAGATACATTTGTGTGAAGCTGTAACTCTATTTTTTTTTTTGGGGGGGGGATATTTAGTATAGTTTCTTTTCTTTAAATTTATACTGTTGTACTGGGGAAACGTGCTATGATTGTGTGTGTTTGTGTGTGTGTGTGTGTTTGTGTGTGTGTGTGTGTGCTTGTGTGTATACACACCCACACACACACATATACACATATATATACATATATATATAAAAACAGATATGTATATATATATATATATATATATATATATATATATATATATATACTGTATATATATATATATATGATTATGTATATATATACATATACATATATTATAATATATATATATGCACACATACATACATATATACACACACACACATACATACAGATTTTCAAGGGCTCTATCAGCCGCAGTCAGTGCCCGCCCAATGACAATAATATTCATCAAAGGCAATGTTTTTCAGTATGACAATTGGAACGACCCATCGAGACGGCATTCACGTTTTTAATTAATAAGATGAATTTCGCTTCCAAAAATAGAGAGAGAGAGAGAGAGAGAGAGATACGTCTCTGTCGGACGCCATGATGAATAACTGCGGAACAGAAGAGCGGATATTAAAACAGAGAAGAATCCAAAAGAAAACACAATAGAAGAAGAAAGGTAGGAAATGGCATCGGGTTACCTGAATGAGTGAAGGGAAAAATGCGGAGGAGAAAAGAGAGAGATAAGGGATAATTGTGGAGAGAATATGGAATACGGGGAAAGCAGGATAGATAAATAATAAAAAGAAGGTGAAGTTAAATGGACAGGATATTAAGGAAATGGTTGATTTGGTATGTTTGTGTAAATGAGAGAGAGAGAGAGAGAGAGAGAGAGAGAGAGAGAGAGATGAACTTATATATAAAACGAGAGAGAGAGAGAGAGAGAGAGAGAGAGAGATGAACATATATATAAACGTAGAGAGAGAGAGAGAGAGAGAGAGAGAGAGAGAGAGAGAGAGAGAGAGGAGAGAGATGGGGGAAGGATGGGAAGAGAAGACCTTATAAATAAAGAGAGAGAGAGAGAGAGAGAGAGAGAGAGAGAGAGAGATGAACTTATATATAAAACGCAGAGAGAGAGAGAGAGAGAGAGATGAACTTATATACAAAACGCACAGAGAGAGAGAGAGAGAGAGAGAGAGAGAGAGAGAGAGAGAGAGAGAGAGAGAGAGAGAGAGGCAGCAGCGTGTACAAAATTCATCGAAAGGAACAATGGAGAGAAACAACTGAAAAACTGGATAATACAGAACAAAAGGAATACAAGAAAAGTGAGGTCTAGCAAATGGAAAAAATAAAAAAAAATAAAAAAAGAGAAAACGATGGATGAATGGAGAGAAACAGAAAACAGCAAAGGCAGAGGATAGCGCAGGAATAGAGAGGGGGAGGGGAGGGGAGGGGAGGGGAGGTCTAGAATAAAAACCAATATAAAGGAATGAGAAGCTGAAAAGAAATGTAAGGGTACGGAGAGAGAAAAAGAAATAGGACTGAAAAGAAGAGGATTAAAGGGAATTGTGAGGAAAGAGGAAAAGAAACGAAGTTTAATAATACAAAAGTGGATAGAACAGAAGGAAAATGTGAAGAACAAGAGCAAAGAATAAATAATGAAATAAAAATAAAAATAAAGACCATCGACTTACACAGAAGAAATAAATTTTAGATGAGAAATGAAGACGGAAAGATAAAATTGTAAAAGTAAAAGACTGGAAATAGAAAATATAGATAAAAGACCAATAAATAAAAAATGGTAAAGGCAGGAAAAGTGGCAAAAGGAAACCATTACAAATAAATTTCATGTCAAGGAGACAAGGAAATTAGCAGTAGAAAAAAAACAGGAATGAAGTAGAAACCAGGAGAGCCACCAAAGAATGCCAAACAGGAGGAGAGAGAGAGAGAGAGAGAGAGAGAGAGAGAGAGAGAGAGAGAGAGAGAGAGAGGCAACCCATACAGACGACAGGAAGACGCAGTGTCTAATAATCACTAACGAATTTTTTTCAAAGTCAGAATATCTGCTAGAACGCTTATCAAGAGAGAGAGAGAGAGAGAGAGAGAGAGAGAGAGAGAGAGAGATTTACTGCCTGTAGGAAACGGGGGAAGACTGGGGGAGGGTTTTCCAAAAAGAGAATTGAGCTCGGAATACCAAAGAGGATTCTCGGGAATATCATTAAGGTGATGGATCATGAATATCGCCGACCGGAAGTGCCTTGAGGACCCGGGCCGAGATTTAAGAGGCCGAGGTTTCGCAGAGGCTGATTTACGAGGATCTCGGAAGCGCTGATGGATGAGAAGGAACCAACGGCACACTAACAGTGATAAAGTCGAGGCATGAACTTGCCCTTCCAGGGGAAAGAAGATGCAGAGGCTTCAAAGAGGTTTGTTTACGATAATGGATGATGATGATGGCTGGATCGCAACCTGACTGGGATGGAATTGTTCCAGGTCGTTTAATGTCTTTTACTGAATATATATATATATATATATATATATATATATATATATATATATATATATATATATATATATATATATATATATATATATATATATATATATATATATATATATATATATATATATATATATATATATATATATATATTATATATATATATATATATATATATATATATTTATATATATATATATATATATATATATATATATATATATATATATATGACAACGAGAACTATCCCTCCTAAAGTATTCATTAGTGCTAATAATCCCCACAAAAGATGTATTCGTTGTCTGATTTCATTTCAGAGAAACGTCCGGAAATTCAACATCGCCTCTCTGGGTAATTTACATCTCTCTCTCTCTCTCTCTCTCTCTCTCTCTCTCTCTCTCTCCAATGAACATTATTCTGAATAATTCCAGTCAACTTTCACCTATCGCAAGCCCATTTGCATCTCATATTGCAAAGTTATTTTGCGTTATCGTACGAGTATATCTGACATCCCACAGAAAAATGCAGCGAACCTGGATGAATAAGGTAAAGCCTGAAAGATTCTTCATTTAATCTGCTTGGTGCTCTCACCTTTGATACTCTGGCGTCAGTGAACGTAATCCTAGAGCTTTGGTTAAGTATGTAAACAAAATTCTTGCGAGCTAATAACATCTTTTCCATGAAATTTTCGAGTAATTATGGATGGTCTTCAAGCCATGTTTGTGGCCATGGTACACACGTGATGATTTTACTTATTTTATTAGTCATTTTCAGTTTTCTGTAAGAGGAAACCATTGAGATGGCTATTTGTTTGTCCGTCCGCACTTTTTCTCTCCGCCCTCAGATCTTAAAGATTACTGAGGATAGAGGGCTGCAAATTGGTATATTGATCATCCACCCTCCAATCATCAAACATACCAAATTGCAGCCCTCTAGCCTCAGTAGTTTTTATTTTGTTTAAGGTTAAATTTATCCATGATTGTGAGTCTGACAACGCTACAGGACAGGCCACCACCGGCCTTGGCTGAAAGTTTCAGGGGCCGCTGCTCATAAAGAATTACACCGAGACCACCGAAAGATAGATATTTTCGGTGGCCTTGATTATACGCTGTAGAGAAAACTCGGTTGCGCTGAAGAAACCTTCGGCGCATTTTTTTACTTGTTATTTAGGCCAGAAGCATTTAGTTTGTAAATTAGCTAATCAGGTCATTTACTCGTGAAACAAAGATAAAATAAAGTTGATATCAAAGCATTCTTGTATATCATAATTTATCAATTATATATACATATATATATATATATATATATATATATATATATATATATATATATATATATATATATATATATATATAGAAATCATCAACACACAATCACGTGGAACAGAAATAAATTTCTGACTTATGGATGGTCTCTCAGGTGGAAAGCAGGGCGTTACCCACTGGCCATCCAAGTCTAAACAGTCGTGAGAGCAACTGCAGGAATTACCTGGGCAAGTTAACTGCTTGCATACCAGCGAGTTTCCCCAACTTCCGACTCAGGAATGACCAATGGACAACATTTCATTCGAATTGTCCTTCTGAGTGAATCTGTCAACACACAATCACGTGTGGAACAGAAATAAATTTTTGACTCACGTCGGGGATCGAACCCAGGTTTCAGGTGTCAAGGCGCCACTGGGCCATACAAGTCTAAAAGTCGGAACCTGAGAGCACTGCCAAAGGTATATTGATGGGCAGCTAACCGCTTGCATACCAGCTGAGTCGGGAAGTTGGGGAAAACTCGCTGGTATGCAAGCACAGTTAGCTTGCCCAGGTAATTCCTGGCAGTTGCTCTCAGGTTCCGACTTTTTAGACTTGTATGGCCCAGTGGGTAACGCCCTGCTTTCCACCTGAGAGACCTGGTTCGATCCCGACGTGAGTCAGAAATTTATTTCGTTCCACACGTGATTGTGTGTTGATGATTTCTATCTTATTCACTCAGAAGGGATAATTCGAATGAAATGTTGTCCATTGGGTCATTGCTGAGTCGGGAAGTTGGGGAAAACTGCTGGTATGCAAGCAGTTAGCTTGCCCAGGTAATTCCTTGGGTGCAGTTGCTCAGGTTCCGACTTTTTTTAGACTTGTATGGCCCAGTGGGTAACGCCCTTGCTTTCCACCTGAGAGACCTGGGTCTGATCCTGACGTGAGTCAGAAATTTATTTATATATATATATAGATATATATATATATATATATATATATATATATATATATATATATATATATATATATATATATATATACACATATACACACATATCTGAGTGTGTGTGCTTGTGTGTGTATACTCTTCATAAGCCATTAATTCTGCGTCACTTTAAAACAGCATATGATACGGTATCGGCGTTCACTTTTTTTTTTTTAGGGTCAAAAGTTTTAAACAACTGAAGTGGCTACTCATTCAATTATGATAGCAAAAAATCTCTTAACCCCAGTTGCAACTGAACACGTCCGTCGGTAATCAGTGACTTTCTAATTTTAGTCTCTCTCTCTCTCTCTCTCTCTCTGTTTTAAGTTCTCTCTCTCTGTTTTAAGTTTTCTCTCTCTCCCTCCTCTCCCCTCCTCTCTCTCTCTCTCTCTCTCTCTCTCTCTCTCTCTCTCTCTCTCTCTCTGTTTTAAGTTTCTTTCTCTTTCTCCCTCTCTCTCCCTCCACCTCTCTCTCTCTCTCTCTCTCTCTCTCTCTCTCTCTCTCTGCAAAGTTAATCTCTCTCTCTCTCTCTCTCTCTCTCTCTCTCTCTCTCTCTCTCTCTCTCTGTTTTAAGTTTCTCTCTCTGCCTCTCTCCCTCCACCTCTCTCTCTCTCTCTCTCTCTCTCTCTCAGTTTTAAGTTTCTCTCTCTCTCTCTCTCTCTCTCTCTCTCTCTCTCTCTCTCTCTCTCTCTCTCTCGGCGTTGACTCTTGCGTCTTTGATCTGGAGAGTTCTGCCTCTCCTCTCTCACTCATAAACACGTGCACACGAGTGTAAACAGTTCTCCAGCAGCATTTCTATTTACCCTTCAATGTTTTTTTCGCAGTGAAATGTACATAACTCTCTCTCTCTCTCTCTCTCTCTCTCTCTCTCTCTCTCTCTCTCTCTCTCATGCACATACAAACACACACACAAACAAACAACACAAGCACAAACAAGTTGGAGCGCGGGCGCTTCGAATCTCAGTTCTTCACTGGTGGGAATATTTACACGGAATCTTCCTTCGCTTTCCAGTTTAATGTTTCTCTCTCTCTCTCTCTCTCTCTCTCTCTCTCTCTCTCTCTCTCTCTCTCTCTCTCTCTCTCTCTCTCTCTCTCTCTCTCTTTCTCTCTCTATTCTCTCTCTTTCGATTGATACATATACACACATTATATATATTATATATACATATATATATATATATATATATATATATATATATATATATATATATATATATATATATATATATGTAGAAACCTCGATGGCTTGGTTGGTAGAGTGGCAACCACAGACTTCATAGAAGCCTGTGGCGAGGGTTCAACCCGCAGCCGACCAGTCAGACGCGGAAACTTTGCTATCCGTTTAGACATCCCGGGATTACGATGTAATCAACGGATAGGTTTGCTGAAAGCAAATGGATGTTACAGACTAATACACACATAAACAAAGCCACTTCAACATCTTCTAAAAACATAACAGACACCTCACATCTCGAACTGTCGGACTACCCGCCCAGTCCTCCTCGTGCTGCTGGGAGAAAGGGAGCGGGGATTGGTAATACATGTACACATTCGTTACCGGGGTCTAAGCGATGTCAGGCAGGGCAGCTGGTCGAGGTTACGGCCTACCCACCGCCAAATCAAAGTCCTTCAAAGAAGGCACCGCATTTACCCCATATAAAAATGGGTATAAAAGCACGTTAAAACGAAGAAGATATATATATATATATGTATAAATTTAAATAAAAATAAATATATACAAATATTCATAAATAAATATATATATAGATATATATATATATATATATATATATATATATATATATATATATACACAGTATATATATATACATATATATATATATATATATATATATATATATATATATATATATATATATATATATATATATACATATATATATATATATATATATATATATATATATATATATATATATATATATGTACAGTATATATAATACTTTATGTCTCTCTATCTTTCAACTCTCATATACAGCAACACTAAGCTCTCTCTCTCTCTCTCTCTCTCTCTCTCTCTCTCTCTCTCTCTCTCCTCCAAATTCACTCCCTAACGTTACGAGACGCAACGAGATTTATTCAGAAGCGTTCCAACTCTCTCAGGAATCGAATTCGCGATCTCTCTCTCTCTCTCTCTCTCTCTCTCTCTCTCTCCCCCCTCCAAATTCACTCTCTATCGTTACGAGACGCAACGAGATTTATTCAGAAGCGTTCCAACTCTCTCAGGAATCGAATCCGCGATCTCTCTCTCTCTCTCTCTCTCTCTCTCTCTCTCTCTCTCTCTCCAAATTCCTCCAAATTCACTCTAACGTTACGAGACGCAACGAGATTTATTCAGAAGCGTTCCAACTCTCTCAGGAATCGAATCCGCGATCTCTCTCTCTCTCTCTCTCTCTCTCTCTCTCTAACGTAAACACCAGGAAATGGATTCGGGTGCCTCCCTGAGAAAGAATCAGTCATTTGGCGCTGGAAGTAAGCCAGAGAAGTAATTACGGGCGTCGTTCCCGAAAAAAAATAATTAGTTATTAATTTACGCTTTTAATGAGTGTTGTTGATGCTTTGAAATATGAAAACGCCTTCATTATCGCTCTTCGTTGTTATTAAGGAGTTCTGGCAGATTCATTTGCGGTTGTGACTGGGATGGTTGTTTTTTTATGTTTGTTTTTCTATAATTACTGCTGCGGGATTCATTTGCGATTGTAACTGGGATGGTTGTTTTATATGGTTCTTTTTTCTATAATTTCCACTGCGGGTTTCATTTGCGGTTATAACTGGGAAGGTTGTTTTTTATGTTTTTTAATAATTACCATTGCGGGATTCATTTGCGATTGTTACTGGGATGGTTGTTTTTTATGTTGTTTTTTCTATGATTACAATTCCGGTTTTTGTCGTTATTGGCCATAGTGATGGAATATGACATTAGTAGTTACTATATATATATATATATATATATATATATATATATATATATATATATATATATATATATATATATATATATATATATATATATATATATATATATATATATATATATATATATATATGTATATATATATATATATATATATATATATATATATATATATATATATATATATATATATATATATATATATATAAATTTATTAATATATATATATGTATATATATATATATTATACATACATATATATATAACCCATAAACTCTGAATATGAACATTACAAGTCAACAATCATGATAACAATAATAACACGCAAAATTAATTAAATAAATAGAGGCGTATTCATTAAAAAATTCTTTGCAACTCCACTAAACGAAATCTCCCAACACAGATGCAATAAAGACAGGTAAAAAATGCGCCGAAGTTTCTTCAGTGCAATCGACTTTTCTGTACAGCGTAAAATCAAGGCAACCGAAAATATATCTATCTTTCGGTGTTCTCGGTATAATGCCGTATGAGTCGCGGCCTACAGCGTTGAAAGACGCACGATTATGACTAACTTTAATATTAAATAGAATATAAACTACTGAGTCTAGAGGGCTGCAACTTGGTATGTTTGATGATTGGCGGGTGGATGATCAACATACCAATTTGTAGCCCTCTAGCCTCAGTAGTCTTTAAGATCTGAGGGCGGACAGAAAAAGTGTGAACAGAAAAGGTGTGGACAGAAAAAGTGCGGACGGACAGACAAAGCCGACACAATAGTTTTCTTTTACAGAAAACTAAAAATCAGTAAGAGAATTTCCGATTCAGTATTTCACCCAAAATCTACCGGAACAGATTGTGTTTATTATTCTTCGTCGTGATGCCGCGAAGGTCCACTGCACAAATATCAGGAATACCTTCTCTCTCTCTCTTTCTCTCTCTCTCTCTCTCTCGCCCGTGTTCCGTTCATTGGCTACACGGAAAACACGATATTGCCCGTGTATCGGATGTTGTCGCTATTTGTAGCCAGATTTGCGCTACATACTGGTCAGTGTCCCGCCAATTTCCGCTGACATTCCGGGGTCCGGCCGATCGGCACTGGTTGCGAATTGAACTTTTCCACGTTATTATTATTATTATTATTATTATTATTATTATTATTATTATTATTATTATTATTATTATTATTATTCAGCAGACGAACCCTATTCATATGGAACTAGCCAACAACAAGGGACCACGGACTTGAATTTCAAGCTTCCAAAGAATATTATGGTGTTCATTCGAAACAAGTAACAGAAAGTAATGAGAAATACCGAATTATTATTATTATTATTATTATTATTATTATTATTATTATTATTATTATTATTATTATTATTCAGAAGATAAGCCCTATTCATATGGAACAAGCCCATCACAGGGCCACTGACTTGAAATTCAAGCATCCTAAGAATAATATATATATATATATATATATATATATATATATATATATATATATATATATATATATATATTTACGTTTTTCCTGGCGATTTAGTTTGAAATATTCTCTGTGAGACAGGTAGCAACAATTTAAGGTAATTTAGCCTTGTGATTCTGACTTCGTGGGTCCAGGAAAACGTAAAAAGAGGAAAACAATGGGGAATTTCATATGAGCTTAAGGCTCTTGTTACTGAGGGAAATATTATGTAAAAACACGTGGGCAAATTTAAAGGAGTGTATTTACATAAATGACATTAGTAAGGGAAAGCGGAATGCAGGTAGATTATTGATCCTGAAGGGGATTCCTTCGGGATGAATGAAACTGGGGGATTCCAGACACAGTCCAAGAAGCTTCCACGAAATAGGGTCCCTCTGAAATGAGAGATATGCACATTATACGCCAGTAATGAAAATAGACAAAAGAATAATGAATTCGAAGCTGCACTGAGGGTGCCAAGGGACTTCAATGAATTAATAAGGACTTAGTACAGCCGATGCTAGAGGCACACGGACATTAGACAAGGGATTCATTGATTAATGGCGCTCAATTTAAGTAAATGTTATGAGGAAAAAGCGTGACTGAATGGAGGTCTTCCAGAGCACTTTACCGTATAAGACAGCTTTGATTCCAACGCAGAAGGAGGTCCGTGGATGACTTGCGATTTCCGAGGGCGAGTTCTTCCACGTGTTAGGATGCAAGGGCAAGGCGAGGGGGACTTCTCGAAAAAGGGCAACGCGTGGGAATTTCACGAAGGGCCGGGCAATGGCATGTGGGGCATCCGGCAGGTCAACGGTGGAGCAAACAAGGGCTCGCGGTTTAAGGGCACGAGGAGAAAGTATACTTTGAAAGGGCCACGTGGCTAGGATGCAAGGGCATCGATGGGGCCAGGTGTTTGAGGACGTCTTCACTCCATATCGTCCAGCGCGCGTGTAAGAAAGAGGCCTTGTGTTTTCTGCTTTTATCTCCTCCTATGGGGCAGGGGGCACTTCCAACATATAGGGGTGTTGAATCATCTTCAGCTGATGCCCGCAGGGGAGTTTTGCCTGTAAGGAAACGACCAGACAGAGATCACTTTTGCCTCGAAGAAAGATCTGCCTAAAGGGAGTGGACCTAATCTCAGTCGATAGACAGATGGTCTATCGATCGAGCAGCTTGCAGTAAATGAAGACAACAAACCAAACAACAAAAAGAAAGGGGAGGCAATTTGCTAGCGACTTCTGCTAAATAATATATATATATATATATATATATATATATATATATATATATATATATATATATATATATATATATATATATATATATATATATATATATAAAATTTATATATAATATAACATATATATACATATAATATATATATATATATATATATATATATATATATATATATATATATATATATATATATATATATATATATATATATATATATATATATATATATATATATATAGAAGAAATCAGGGGAAACAGACCCGACAAACATCTCAGGTTGAAGAGGTAAAGGCATGCATGTCTCTTACAAGAACAAGTTTATTCTGCCAACGTTTCACATCACATGATGCATCCTCAAGGCTGGAAATTACAGACAATAAATACTTAAAATGTCACTTCCACAATGGGAAAAGCTTCTTTAAAATTTTTTTTTTTTTAATTTTTAAAAATTTACAACTACAAAAAAATTAAAACAAGAACTTGAAAGGAACACCTACCAAGGCAAGAGCTAAAAAGTGACTAGAAAGACAGGGAGGAAATAAACAAACGAAAGAAACCTATAACGAACGTGGAGAGTAAACAAACAGGCAGTTATGCTATAAACAGTTGTCTGGACGACGATTGGGTGTTTAGTGTTGGTACATTAGTTTTTATGAAAAGCGACTCCAACACCATCAACTCGTCGTCCTTACGGGCAGATCAATA
>NC_089756.1:224799-229799 GCF_040412425.1 Macrobrachium rosenbergii | reverse complement strand
TTCAAAGATGATGTTAATAATGATAATAATAATATTAACTACAATAAACAATGAAAAAAACTCATTGCAGCATGAGTCTTAAAATGGAGAAACAAAGCCAAGGGTTTTGTGCCTGTACAATTACATTTTTAGAATTAAAACTACACAGAAAGCTTTCGAGATTTTGTACAACTCTCTTCAACTGAAAAGGAAATTGTACAGAATTTCGAAAACTCTCTGTACACTTGCATTTTTAAACATATTTTTGTACAGATACATAACTGTGGATTTGTTTCTCTAATATTAATAATTTTTCTCGTTTATCAATCTACATAAAATTAATATTGAGGAATCAGCATTCCATCCATTAATAAAACAAGTATAAACTGCGCCGAAATGTCTTCGGCGCAATCGAGTGTTCTGCACAGCGTATAATGCTGTATGAAACTCCCACCCGCAGCCCATGAAAATGTCAGCCACGGTCCGGTGGTGGCCTGTGTTGTTGGCACCTATGGCGCAGTCAGACGTACGGTCATGGCTAAATTCACCCTTAAATAAAATAAAAACTACTGAGGCTAGAGGGCTGCAATTTGGTATGTTTGATGATTGGAGGGTGTATGACCAACATACCAATTTGCAACCCTCTAGCCTCAGTGGTTTTCAAGATCTGAGGGGGGACGGAATAAGGTGCGGACGGACAGACAAATAGCCATCTCAATCGTTTTCTTTTACAGAAAACTAAAACACTGGAAAACTACGAAAACTCCTTAACCTCTCCTTACCTCTTCAGAAAGACTCCGTCAGCGTTTCAATGCATTAATGTTCTATACAGACTTGAAGTCCCACTATTCAGAGAAGCTTTTCCCTGTTGAATTAATTGAACAGCAGATTCGTGTCACCAGACAACTCTGGAGGCGCCGTAGCCTGCCTCTAATGGATACAATTTTGTGAGAAAATGTTTAATGTATGCTACAAGAGAGTATTCTTTCTTCTTGCTATTGTGAAGAAAATAGAGAAGAAAAAATAGACTTTTGATAATATATATATATATATATATATATATATATATATATATATATATATATATATATATATATATATATATATATATATATATATATATATATATATATATATATATATATATATATATATATATATATATATATATATATATATATATATATATATATATATATATATATATATATGTATATATATATATATATATATATATATATATATATATATATATATATATATATATATATATATATATATATATATATATATATATATATATATATATATATATATATATATATATATATATATATATATATATATATATATATATATATATTTATATATATATATATATATATATATATATATATATATATATATATATATATATATATATATACAGTATATATATATATATATATATATATATATATATATATATATATATATATATATATATATATATATATATATATATATATATATATATATATATATATATATATATTGTCATACTCATAGCATAAAACAAGCATAAAACTTGCTCTGCAAATCTGATATCATAAAACGAATGAATATGAATCTCAAAATGTTTGTTTCTAGGTGGTCGGTGAATCACTAAAATGAAATGAGGAGTACAGATGAAATAACAATCAGAAAGATTGAATTGTTACAGCAATGAAGATGACAGAGGACGATTGTGGTTGTTATTTTTTTCTTGTTACTGTTATCGCCGTCGTTTGTTTTTTTGTGACAACAGGCGCTTATTTGAAATTGGAATGTGGGCTGGAAGCCATTTTGATCGTTTCTCTGTGCCTGAAAGCGCGTTAGGTATAACCAATTCACTCACTCACTCACGGTCGCTGACTTGTAGTCAACTTGTATGTGATGTGTCTGCGATATTATTATTATTATTATTATTATTATTATTATTATTATTATTATTATTATTATTATTATTATTATTATTCAGAAGATGAGCCCTATTCATATTGAACAAGCCCACCAAAGGGGTCATTAATTTGAAATTCACGCTTCCAAAGAATATTGTGGTGGTCATTAGGAAGAAGTAAATAGGAAATACAGAATTATTATTATCATTATTAATTATTATTATTATTATTATTATTATTATTATTATTATTATTATTATTATTATTATTATTATTATTATTATTATTCAGAAGATGAGCCCTATTCATATGGAACAAGCCCACCAAAGGGGCCATTGACTTGAAATTCAAGCTTCCAAAGAATATGGTTTCATTAGGAAGAAGTAAGAGGTGGTAATAGGAAATACAGAATTATTATTATTATTATTATTATTATTATTATTATTATTATTTATTATTATTATTATTATTATTATTATTCAGAAGTTGAACTCTATTCATATGGGACAAGCCCACCAAAGGGGCCACTGACTTGAAATTCAAGCTTCCAAAGAATATCATGGAGTTCATTAGGAAGAAGTAAGATGAGATCACGGGAAATACAGAAAGAAGAGATCCCACTTATTAAAAAAGAAAAAATATATATGTTAATAAAAAATAGATAAAAATGTATTAAAACACAAGAAGAATAGTATTAAGGTGGTAATGCATTCTACCTTCGCTGACCTATGTTGACGACATGTGTTTATGACATGTTTCCCCACAGCCTAGACACACCCTCATGGAAATAGTCTCGGGGTCTCCTAGTTACGCTTTCCAGATCTTACCTAATATTAGCTTGGAGTACTCTTCTCTGCTGGTTGGTCAGAGTCCAGAGGTCCACAGGTCCACATCAAGTCTCCTACATCTCTTTACATCCTTCCACTATTACCTCAGGGCAAGGTCCCGTGCTGGCATAAGGCCGGATTGCATTTTCCCGAGATGTAACTGAGTACTGGGATCTTTCCCTGAAAGAAGCGGACCGCCATATCTTTAAAACCAACCATAGAATTTTCTTGAAAATAATCTCATTATGTTTGCTACACCCAAAATTTTATGGAGATTCTAATTTAAACTAACCCAACCTAACCTAACCTAGAAGCATGGCAAAAAAACCGGGCCTGGTGCAATACCAGCATACATCTCAGGGCTTAATCTGAGTCACATACCGGGTAAGAACTAATAAAAATAATGGCTGAATCCGAGTTAAATATCGAACGGGAACTAATAAAAACGAAAGAAAAGTTCTGGGAAAAGAATAAGTGGTATGTCTCGAATCTGTTGGTGAATAATCTTTATTTCTTGAGTCTGTTTCTTGTGTAGCATATTGGCGCTTGTATATGTTTTGTGTTTTTTCTTTGTATTTTATTGTTTTACTTTTTACGTTCACAGTGCCTAACTCACGTTTTTTTCCTTTATGCCTGCTGCGTTCACCCCAAAAGATTTTCCTTTGTTCATTAATTGTCCAAAATAAAACTTAAAAATTGATGGCCTTATCTTAAATTTTCTCGACTTTAGAGATACATATATTCCGTGATAGACTCGTTAAAAATTTAGAAGGAACTAATTTCACTGTATTAGTTTTTTTTTATGACACCATAATTATTTATCATTAATATCTGTGTTTTGCTTCACCCTTTGGTTTTTCATTATTTGAACAAAGGGTAACAGGATAAGGTAATTGCCTTTTATCTTGCTTTATGGGAAAGTAATATCAGCAGCAATATTAATCATCATAATGATATGATGATGATAAAGCATTTTCATGGTGCAAGCAAAAGCCATCAAAATTTTCCCTTTAGAAGAGAGAGAGAGAGAGAGAGAGAGAGAGAGAGAGAGAGAGAGAGAGAGAGAGAGAGAGAAGAGTGATAGACAGCGCGACAGCAGTGTTGCCATTCAGCCGGTCCCCCAAAGAAACAAAGCGATCCCTACTTTGGCCGTTGGGGGCGGGGTTGTTGGGGGTGGGGAGCGGAAACATCATAATTCAGTCTCTTATAAGAAGAAATAGAAGGAAATGTTGTCCTGAAAGCACTGGAGGACTGAAGAAGCTTTCTTGTTCTCAAGTGAGACAAATCATTTCTGATCTGCATTCACGGCGTCTACGAGTGTCTTGGGAGAAGTGAGGAAAATGAGAGAGATTTGTGAGGAAGATGAGGGAGATTTGTGAGGAGTAAAATCTCATCTTGTGAGTGGATGCAACAGGAATGACTGTCAGATGTGGAACTCTTCCTATTGTATGTATGTATGTATGTATGTATGTATGTATGTATGTATGTATGTATGTATGTATATATATATATACTATATTACTTTCTGCCTGTTATCTTCCTTTTGTTCCAATAACATTCCTTTCATACCTGACTGTCCAACTTCTTGAACTACCCCTTGAAAATAATTCCATCTAGAGATCCCCCCCCCCAAAAAAAAACTTAAGTAACCAATAAACTTCCTGAAAGAAAGAGACTTCCTTAATGCGAAGTTAAGCATCATTTCTTTGATGAATGGGTTAGAAAAACGAGCGGATTTGCAAAGCAAAATCTCGCCATATTTTATCTTAAAACTTCTCCAGATTCATGAGCGATTTCCCTCATCCCGATCAACGGCCGGAGAGACAACGGCCTTCCTTCCTATTTCCCTTCCTCCTTATTTTTCCTCCTCCTCCTCCTGCTCCTCTTCCTAATCATCCTCCTCCTGCTACTACTCATCCGCCTACTCCTTTTCCTCCTACTCCTTCTCCTGCTGCTACTCCTACTCATCCCTCTCCTCCTCTTCTTCTTCCTGCTAATCCTACTCCTTCTCCTGCTGTTACTCCTACTCCCCCTCCTGCTACTCCTACTCATCCCTCTCCTCCTACTCTTTCTCCTGCTACTCCTACTCCTCATGCTCCTTCTCCTGCTGCTACTCCTGTTGCTCCTATTCCCCCTCCTGATACTCCTACTCATCCCTCTCCTCCTACTCTTCCTCCTGCTAATCCTACTCCTCCCTTCCTTCTTCTACTCCTACTTCTCCTCTTCCTCCTGCTACTCCTTGTCCTACTCCTCGTCCACCCCCTCCTACTCCTGC
>NC_089756.1:217299-219799 GCF_040412425.1 Macrobrachium rosenbergii | reverse complement strand
GTAACTAGGCCTAGGAAGTTGCGATGGAAAGTAAACACAAATAATGAAAGCAAATCGAGGCGGGGAAGTTGTATTAAAGTGCTCCCAAAGTCCAGAGGAAGGAGGAGCTTCAATCTTAAAGATGCAAGATCATGCTAGAGTAAGAGAGTCAGAAGCCGATACTTCTTCATCTTCATCTACTGTAAGCTTGATCGCCCGTCGGGGTCGCTGTTTTCAATAATCCCTTTTTTTTCCAAAGGCTCAATGCATAGAATGTTTAGGCAGATGTCTGGTGGGCGGATGCCTATCCTGACACCAGCCTTCCCTATTTATCTAGGCTTCGGAAAGAAAGAAACAAATGCATCTGTAGACACAAATACAAAACGAGTGTAGTGTATAATACTGTATGAAACTCTCAGCCACGGTCCATAAAACTTTCAGCCACGGCCCGGTGGTGGCCTGTGATGTTGGCACCTATAGAGGTGCCAGACACGCGGTCATGGCTAACTTTAGCCTTAAATAAAAACTATTGAGGCTAGAGGGCTGCAATTTGGCATGTGTGATGATTGGAGGGTGGATGATCAACGTACCAATTTGCAGCCCTCTAGCCTCAGTAGTTTTCAAGATCTGAGGGCGGACAGAAAATTATGTACGGACAGACAAAGCCGCCACAATAGTTTCCTTTTCTTAAAAACTACTGAGGCTAGAGGGCTGCAAATTGGTACGTAGATCATCCACCCTCCAATCATCAAACATACCAAATTGCAGCCCTCTAGCCTCAGTAGTTTTTATTTTATTTCAGGTTAAAGTTAGTCATGATCGTGCATCTGACACCTCTGTAGGTGCCAACAACACAGGCCATCACAGGGCCATGGCTTAAATGTTTAGGTAAATAAAACAAAAGACGGTGAGGATTACCCCGTCGAAGTAATGTGGTTTTAATGGTAAGAATTTAGAGGAATTAATGCACACTAACGTTTACACACACAAACACACACGCGCGCACACATGCATGCATAAACAACCTCACTCTCTCTCTCTCTCTCTCTCTAGGTATCTAGGTTACTGCTTACGTCAGCAGGAGCACGCAAGTTTAGGGAACGTGGCATAAATGTTGCCCCCCCACCCCTCCACCCCTTCGTCCAGTCGCTAGACATAACCAGCTCTCCAGGGAATCCCAAGGAATCCCCGAAGACAGAAGCAGCACCAGCAAAGGCAGCTTCCTCGGAGCCCAAAATGCCTCCGGAATCCTGACGCTCGCCTGTGTCGGTTTTGAAAACTGGGGATACGGCAGAGACAGTCAATCTGTATCGAACTAAAGATGTTTCTAAGTTTGCTTAACTTCGTGCTTACACAGTGCTTTGGCTCCGCGGTCAAATTCCCCCGCGAGAATATGTTTTACATTAGTCTTGTTGTGCTATTCACTGAAGTATTTATGCTTCGTGAACTTGGCATGTATTTGGTTCAATTCTTCATTCATTTTATGGCTCTGGACAACTCTGAGTGTCTGGAGGAAGCTGGAAATGTTAACGACGACGATTTGGAACACGATATTTCAGACTGTGAAGATAATTCAGATTGCTATGATGACGACGATTCAGACTGCGAAGTAGACGATCATTCTGATATTGAAGGAAACGATGATTTAGAGGATGCACCTAAGAAAAATGAAAGCATCTTAAGGTTTGAGAAGGAGAAGGCAGAGAAAACGCTGATCCTAGAAGAATTATTAAAGAAGGTGGAGGGCCTAACCGAAGACGGAATGCAGATGGAACGACACATGAGACAACTTGAACGCCTCAGTCAAGAAAAGGATAGAGAAATTTGCTCAGCGGCTGCCGAAATGGAAACGCTTAAAAATGAAATTTCGCAAAAGACGAAAGACACAGAAAAATTAGTTAAGAAGATAGAAGACAAAGACTCCACTCTTATTATTTTGGAAAGCACGGTCGCAGTTCTCCAAATGGAGAAGGAGACACTGCACCACGATCTGAAGGAAATGGCAAATGGCAGACATGCGACAGAAGCCCAACTGAGAAAGCTGAACGAGGACCTTGAAAGCCTTCGGAAAGAAAACAGAAGGAAACAAAATCGCCTTGAAAGTCTGCAGAAGGAGAACGAGGACAAAACCTTAAGAATTGATGGTTTAGAAAGACAATTAGAAGTTGTTGCCATTCAGAAACAGAGAGCTGACGAAGATTTGCAACAGCTCGCGGAATGTAAAGCAGAAATAGTAGAGAGCAAGAAGGAACTACAAAAACTGAATGAACAGAACTTGCTGCAGGATAGAGAGATCCTCCGACTGGAGAATGAATGCTCTCTGAAGCAAAGGGAGGTAATCCGTCTGTTGAAGGAAAGTAAAAGTATTGCAGCAGAAAAAGCGAATGGCAAGATGAATGTAATGACGAAGAGGATTGTCCAACTAGAATACGAACTGGCCGAGACCAAGGACGAGTTGGACACCATGGAGTTCGAGAAGATGGAAGCAACCATTGAAATTGAAAGACTCCAAGAAGAGAAC
>NC_089756.1:159799-207299 GCF_040412425.1 Macrobrachium rosenbergii | reverse complement strand
AGACATAAACATTTTTCAAAAATGGCATGTTAGGGGAACACTGGAACAGAAATGACTTTAAGTGAAAGGTGCAAGAGATTGCCTACAAAATAAGAGGTGAGGGGCGCAATGTATGTAGGGGTTCAATATACAATGAGGCTAGCAATGTTTCCGGAGATGACTGCTAACGGGGTTCATTGGGGAACGGATTATTATAATCATATATATATCTATATATATATATATATATATATATATATATATATATATATATATACTACTATATATATATATCATATAAAAATATAATATATATATGTGCGTGTGTATACGTACATATATATACACATAAGAAGGTACGTGACCAGTGACCTATTTCGCAAACCCTGACATACCGAATGCACATAACAATGCACCCCGTTATAATTTTTTAAAAAATACGCAAAAAAAAAGAAACGACAAACATACGCACGCACACACACACAAACACCAACCCGATAAAAAAATACAACGAAACCTTTTCGGCGGCATCGGAAAAAGAATAAGAACTTAAATGATCCGCCATCAAGGTCCCATTGCAGTTAAATCGCGCACCATTCCCGTCGCACGAGAGAGAGAGAGAGAGAGAGAGAGAGAGAGAGAGAGAGAGAGAGAGAGAGAGAGAGAGAAGCCATTGAGAGCTATGCTTACAGATCTACTGAACGGCCCCGCGATGGTGATAAAAGCTGCAAAGATTGAAACGACCGACGCCATATTACCACTCCGATGTGGGCCGCAGAAGAACTGGTAGAGCGCTCGACGATGCAAATATTTTTGTTTATTTCTTTTATTACGTCGGGTTGTGAATGCTGCAGTAATTTCCTTTTACTTTTACTTTTCTTTTGTCTTTATTCGTCTTTGTTTGCTGTCACGTCTGTTGCATGAATAATGAATATGCGAAGTTGATCACCATGAGAACGTGATTTGGTAAACCGTTCAGATTGTCTGGCGACTTTTAGTTTTCTGTAAAAGAAAGCTATTGTGCCGGCTTTTTCTGTCCGTCCGCACTTTTTTCTCTCCTCACTTTTCTGTCCGCACTGTTTTTTTGTCTGCACTTTTTTCTGTCCGCGCTTTTTTTTGGTCCACACTTTTTCTGTCCGCCCTCAGATCTTAAGAACTACTGAGGGTAGAGGGCTGCAAACTGGTACTCTGATCATCCACACTCCAATCATCAAACACACCAAATTGCAGCCTTCTAGCCTCAGTAGCTTTTATTTTATTTGAGGTTAAAGTTAGCCATAATCGTGCTTCTGGCAACGATATAGGCCAGGCCACCACCGGGCCGTGGTTAAAGTTTCATGGGCCGCGGCTCATACAGCATTATACGGAGACCACCTAAAGATACATCTATTTTCGCCGGCCTTGATTATACGCTGAACAGAAAATTCGGCGCATTTTTTATTTGTTTATCTGACAATTCACTGTTAAATCCCACCCCCTTTTTTGGACCGCCTTTTCCGATTGACGTATTCTGTCATTATTCGATTGCTAATTATCTGAGCTAATTATTTATTCAACTCACAGCTATTTTCTTCATTATTATTTTCATTTACTGCATTACATTACCTTTGTCATGTGGAAAAAGGGACATGATGAATATTAATAATCTAATAATAATAATTAATCCTACTTTGAGCATAAATATTACTGGGTTGTTACGGGTAATAATAATAATAATAATGATAATAATAATAATAATAATAATAATAATAATAATAATAATAATAATAATAATAATAATAATTATTATTATTATTATTATTATTATTATTATTATTATTATTATTATTTACACGCTGCAATTCCATTCGACCTCTCTCTCTCTCTCTCTCTCTCTCTCTCTCTCTCTCTCTCTCTCTCTCTCACTTCACTTCACTTCACTTCACTTCACTTCACTCACTCACTCTCTCTCTTTCTCTTATTTACAAGCTGCACCATTCGACCTCTCTCTCTCTCTCTCTCTCTCTCTCTCTCTCTCTCTCTCTCTCTCTCTCTCTCTCTCTCTCTCTCAGAATTCTCCGCTCTTAGCTTCCAAATACAAATTGCATGAAAACGCTTCCTTTTGAAGTTTTTCATAAGTTTATTTTTATTACTTTTCTTTCTGCTCCTCCCATTCAATAATAACTAAGAAATAAGAGATAACGAGGAAATGGATTATTATTATTATTACTATTATTATTATTATTATTTACTTTATTTTGCTATCTTTTCCTGCCCTCTCTTAGACGCAAATAAAACTTGGAATTTAAGTAAATAGAGCGTTTAAAACATTTATTTACTTAAGCTTCAAGTAAATGCTTATGTCCAAGTAAACATATGTAAAACTCATGAATTAGTTTGCATGATAAATACATTATTATTGTTAGTATTAGAAGATGTTGATGTATTACTGAAGTTCCACTTTTTTTTTATTTTATCAAATAAAATTTGATGTGTGTGTCTATATAATATAATTTACATACACATTTATATATATATATATATATATATATATATATATATATATATATATATATATATATATATATATATATACATATATATATATAGAGGATCTGCTGGAATATTGTTCCGAGGTTGCCAGCATTTTACAGAGTGATTTTCGTGTGTATTAAATATTGTTAGACCTCTTTTTTTCTTCACTCGAGAGAAGATATGAGAGTTAACTCAATACTGGGCGTCTGGTTTATTTTTCAGTGGGTGGGGCGAAGCCCCCTACTTCGATCAACTAAGCCACAAGGAGATATAACAGAACGAATCCTATAACTTTCTTTCGTCGACCAGGATTCCAGTCCAAGGTTTCCTGCGCTCTGTTAATCAGGCCAGTGGGTCTAAATGTGTATGTATGTAATTTGTATGTATGTATGTGTATATATACATATATATACACAGACAAAATGTTAGGCCATCTTGAAGGCTCGGCGGTCAAAGTCACCGTATTTCAGTTGTTTCTAAACCAGAAAAGCTGTTCGAATCCAACTGATGGATATCAAGAATAATGTGGACCTGATAAATAAACTAAATAGTGTAGAGATTAATAGTGAATCCAGCTTGTAAGTTTTGATGTTGTATCACTATTCACAAAGGTGCCAATAGATGATCTGATGGCGTTTTTATCTGAATTGTTAGAGAACACACAGCTGGATATCCCATTTTCTAAAAGTAGCTTAATTGAACTGATTAAATTATGTGTAAAAGATTGTAAATTTGAATTTAATGGTAAATTTTACTCACAAAATTTTGGTATGGCAATGGGAAACCCTCTATCCCCAGTGTTAAGTAACTTATATACGGAATTTTTTGAAAAGAAGATATTAAACAACATAATCCCACATAATGTAACATGGTTTAGGTATGTTGACGACATAATTTGTGTATGGCCAGGAACCAAGATGTAAAAACTTTTTGCCAAGTTAAATCAATTAGTACCATCAATTAAATTCACGATGGAAATGGAAAATGATGGGTGCTTACCGTTTTTGGATGTCCTCATACGAAGAAATAGTAGTGGGTTTAAATACAGTGTGTATAGAAAACCCACTAAAATTTCTTCCTATGTGCATTTCTATTCTGGACAAAGCAATAAGGTTAAAAAGTCAGTGTTTTCATCTATGTTTTTAAGAGCATTACGGGTATGTAGCCCTGAATATATGGCTGATGAAATAGATAAGATTAGGAATGCAGGCAAGAAATTGAAATATCCTGATAGTGTATTAAACAGTGCATTTGAAGCGGCAAAAAGACTATGTATCAAAACCAGAAAGAACCTTACAACACAAAAAATTTGCTTGTTTTGCCTTATAATAATAATATGAAAGATATCCTCATCTTCTTAAGAATTTTGGTGTTAATGTCGCATTTAAGAACAATACAACAATGAAAAATGTACTTATCAAGAACTCCCTAGACAATACTAAAGGGTGTGTATATAAAATTCCGTGTAAGTCTTGTGACAACTTTTATATTGGCCAAACCAGGAAAGCACTGGAAAAAGAATTGAACAGCATAAGAAATGTGTGAGATATGCACAAGGGAATAGTGGTATATTTGTACATGTTAGTGAGAACAATCATGCTATCAACTGGGAAGGGGCAAAAAGGATTGTATATTCTAATAATGCACTGGAAAGGAACATCATTGAATCTAGCTTTATAAAAGAAAGTTACAACCACAATATGAATATCAGTCAAGGGATGTATAAACTTGATCCTTTAATATCAAAAGAAATTTGTAAATTGTTTAAACTTTAAGGTAGGCAGTAGAGATGTATGAAAATAGGATTATCATATTTGTAAACACAGTACAGGGTAGTAATGTTAATGAGTTTCCAAACTCCGCCTCCATGACACCTGTCAGGTGTGGATCTGAGGTGGGGTATGGTCTGTTTATCAGCAATGTCCCCTGAGAGTCTATTGTGATTTTTAGCCAAATGAGTTTTAAAGGCCACTCCTACCTCGACACCGGCCTGAGTGGGGATATGTAGCCTCTAACGCAGGGGTTTTCAACCTGGGGTACGCGTACCCCAGGGGGTACGCCAAAGGTCAGTTAGTGGGTACGCTCTCCCGACGGGTGTTAGGGTTAGGGGCCTGGCCGCCCACTGACTGCATAGCCGCAGGTAAATAATTATCAACAATTTTCTTTATTTTTATGGAATTCTTTGTGTTTACAATATTGTTGGTTATGTCAGGAGAGTTGTGTACTTACTTCCCTTCAGTACAGTACTTGCAGACATACACAATGGAATGTTTTTCTGCTTTTGTTTTGTTTTCTACTTTATACAAAGTGATGGGGCTACATTACTGACATTAAAAATACCCAAAATGGTACGTGGGGAGAAAAAGGTTGAAAACCCCTGCTCTAACGGTTGTGTATGTTCGTCAGTACTGTTCTTGTAGTATATATAATTGTGACTTCTCATACTCTGTATCAGTCCTTCGTCAATGGCTTGGAAATAAAGTCGAAACCGGTCAGGACCTACACCCCGTTTCTTATTTTTCACCTGTGGTAATGTGTGATAAATGAATCACGTACAAAAGTGATAATAATCATATATATATATATATATATATATATATATATATATATATATATATATATATATATATATATATATATATATATACACACATGTAAGGTTTCTTTATTTTGTCCTTGTAAATACGCAGAAACACTACCAACTTCTCGCACGCTTATGACGTAAAGTCCAGCTAAAGAACTGCCGAGGGGAAGTCATATTTATGCAAGAAAAACGTGGGCGGTCTGAAGGCATTGTGCCTTTTCTTGAATTCTGAAGAGGCTTCGTTCATTTTTTTATAGCAGAGTTAATTTCCCTGTGGGAGGTCATAATTCTCCGTAGAAGTTTACATGTTTAAGGGTTTACATACATACATACATACACACACACACACACACACACACACATATATATATATATATATATATATATATATATATATATATATATATATATATATATATATATATATATATATATATATATTATACATATAAAATTGTATATAGATATACATATATATAGACATAATAAGCATCTTATCTTGTAAACGCAAAAGTATTAAACTTGCCGCAAAATGCGCCGATACCATATTCTTATTTTTCATCTCTTAATATCTTCCTCATTCGGATGAGATGATTAAACATAAGACTGTACCAAGAAAGCTGAGAAGTGTGTGTGTGTGAGAGAGAGAGAGAGAGAGAGAGAGAGAGAGAGAGAGAGAGAGAGAGAGAGAGAGAGCTGAAATTCCTCCGTCTGTTCCAGAACTCGGAAATTAAAATGCATTTCTAGACGTCTTGCTCCGTCAAAGGCAACATCACGGGATTATGTTAGTTCCCCATTTTTCCTCTCCGTCCGTTTCTTATTTTTCGTTATTCCGAATGCTAATTAGCGCCGTTCTCCCCCGCCCATCCCCCTTCCCCCTCCCCCCACCCCACAATACCTACGCTGAATAAGCACGGAGCTCATTAAGAATTTAATGCAATTTTACCCCAGCTCCAAGTTCCAATATGGTCTGCGCGTTGTCGCCTGCCTGTGTTACACAACAATAATTATCATTTTCTTTCTCTTATTTATATCGTTGAGGGAATAGCAGTTTGCACCTTAGGTGCAGAATTGACATCTGACGGACGAGTGACAGGAGGAATAATGGAAATAATAGATGAACGTTCCACTAGACAACGAGAGAAAAGTGTCGAGAGATGACGTCTGTCCAATAAGGGAGCGAATGAGAAAGGGTGCAGAATCTTTGAATAATGTTTGGCTAAACTGAAAACAAAAATAATGTTTGATAAAGAGAGAGAGAGAGAGAGAGAGAGAGAGAGAGAGAGAACAATAACTGAATATTATACACTCCACCTTCATATTATATACTTCAAGTACCAGTGTGTTATTATGGATTTGTGTTATATACACAAAAGAAAAACACACTAGAATTCATTTTTTTAGGTGCCAAGGTGACGTCTAATTTTCTGAAGGAGAACACGAGGGTCAGTGATAATAAATAGTATTTGGGTGGCATGTTTGTATAAATGTTACGAAATTTGTTTACTATCAAATGCCTGTGATTGAGTTTACCCCTGACTTGCCGGGAAACTCTCTCTCTCTCTCTCTCTCTCTCTCTCTCTCTCTCTCTCTCTCTCTCTCTCTCTAGCTTGAAACTGATTTCTCTCTCTCTCTCTCTCAGGGTGGAAACCGATCTCTCTCTCTCTCTCTCTCTCTCTCTCTCTCTCTCTCTCTCTCTCTCTCTCTCTCTCTCTGGCTGAAAACCGCATTCATTTCTTTCTCTCTCTCTCTCACTCTCTCTGACTGAAAACAGCATTCATTCTTCTTTCTCTCTCTCTCTCTCTGGAAACCGATCTCTCTCTCTCTCTCTCTCTCTCTCTCTCTCTCTCTCTCTCTCTCTCTCTCTCTCTCTCTCTCTCGCTTCTATTCCACTTTTAGCCTTAGGTGACATCTGTCAGGCAATGTAGGTATGTACACGGGAAGAGTTTGAAACAATGGCTTTATGTAAGAGTAAACAAACAAACAAAAGTGAATTTTCCATTATTTTCAGTTTAAAAAAAACAGTCTACCTAAATAATTATGTGAGGTCAAATTTACTCCACGATGTGATCATTTTTATTACCCTCTGGAGAAACAGTGACAGACCATGTTAACAATTAAGGAGCCGGGCGAATCTGATTAACATTTTATTCAGCATAGTGGAAACAATAAGGACAGCAAAGAGAGAGAGACAGAGAGAGATAGATCGGTTTCCAGAGAGAGAGAGACAGAGAGATCGGTTTCCAGAGAGAGAGAGAGAGAGAGAGAGAGAGAGAGAGAGAGAGAGAGAGAGAGAGAGAGAGATCGGTTACCAACACACACGAGAGAGAGAGAGAGAGAGAGAGAGAGAGAGAGAGAGAGAGAGAGAGAGACAGATCGGTTCCCGACACACAGAGAGAGAGAGAGAGAGAGAGAGAGAGAGAGAGAGAGAGAGAGAGAGAGAGAAAGGATCGGTTTCCAGCCAGAGAGAGAGAGAGAGAGAGAGAGAGAGATCGGTTTCCAGCCAGAGAGAGAGAGAGAGAGAGATCGGTTTCCAGCCAGAGAGAGAGAGAGAGAGAGATCGGTTTCCAGCCAGAGAGAGAGAGAGAGAGAGAGAGAGAGAGAGAGAGAGAGGCGGGATGAATGGATAAATAGAAGATAGTAAGCAGCAGATAAATTAGGTAGCAAAAAAAAGGACTCTTCTGATAAAAAGATAAATGTTAATATTTGTATTTTTGAAATGTATAACACTGCCGTAAAATATGTACACATAAGCAGAAAATGATGAGCATTTTCATTTCATGAATAATGTTAAATATTCGCAGTGGTACACAAATACCTCATTCAGAAAAAAAAAATGAATTGAATATTAGCTACAGAGACTGTAACGCTTTGTACCGTGCAAGGCCAGGCCTTGTAGCCCATTGCTCAATGCCAACCAACCCCGCCCCATCCCCCAAAATCCGGTCTTACATCTAAACTCTCATTGCAAAGTTAATTGCTAACTTGCAGTATTGTATTGCATAATGCCTTTGGAAGGTGAATCTGTACCGTATGGATCATGCGCTGGAGCTGGGAAAGTTGGAAAGGATGAGTATTATAATCTAAACAGCTATTATTATTATTATTATTATTATTATTATTATTATTATTATTATTATTATTATTATTATTATTATTATTATTATTATTATTCAGAGGATGGACCCTATTGATACGGAAGAAGCCCACCACAGGGCCCATTGACTTGAAATTCAAGCTTGCAAAGAATTTGGTGTTCATTATTATTATTATTATTATTATTATTATTATTATTATTCAGAAGATGGACCCTGTTCATATGGAACAAGCCTCTCACAGGGGCCATTGACTTGAAATTCAAGCTTCCAAAGAATATGGTCCTCATTAGGAAGCAAGAGTTAATATCGAAGTAGATACAGACATAAGAGAATAAGTAAATTACTAAAAATATATAAAAAAAATATAAGTAAAGTACTACAAAAGTAAAAAAAAAATCTACTGCAAAAGTAAGTAAAGTAAATTACTACTATGAAGATTAAGAAAATAAGTAAATTACTACAAAAGTATAAAAAAATAAGGATATTACTGCAAAAAAATTAAAAAATAAGTAAATTACTAAAAAAATAAAAAAAAACAAGTAAATTACAACAAAATCCAACGTTTGGTAACGTGTGACTAATGTCTATTGTTTGGGGGGATAGGGGAGAGGAGGAGGGACTTCTCACTTACGTAAAAAAAAAAAAAGAAAAAAGAAAACTGTACAAGTAATTAAAGTTACTCGGATTTGAGAGATAAAGTGGCCTAGTCAGAGAGGAGCAGGACTTTGTAATCAAAGTTTAATCTGAAAAGAACTTTGCGCGGAGTTTTCCTTTCCCAAGTTTGACCTCCCCATTTTTTTTTTTTTTTTTTCAATTTCGGCTTATTTTCGGGATGGGAAATGCCCTGGTGGTTATGCTGGCTTTATCAGACGTTTAAAATGAATCTCAAGTCAGTTTAGTTCAAATTTGATCATATAAGTAAAGGTTCAATTCAAGTCAGTTTCGCCTAAATTTGATCATATAAGTAGGGACTAAAATTAACTTCAAATCAGTTTCGTCCAAATTTGATCATATAAATAAAATTAACTTCAAGTCAGTTTAGTCTAAATTTGATTACATAAGTAAAATTAATCTTAAGTCAGCTTCGTCTAAATTTGATCATATAGCCTAAGTAAAATTAACTTCAAGTCAATTTCGTCTAAATTTTATTATATAAAGTAAAATTAGTTTCAAGTCAGTTTCATTTAAATCTGATCATATAAGTAAAATTAACCTCAAGTCAGTTTCGTCTAAATTTGATCATAAGTAAAATTAACTCCAAGTCAGTTTCGTCTAGGTTTTATTACATAAAGTAAAATTAGTTTCAAGTCAGTTTCGTCTAAATTTTATCATAAAAGTAAAATTAACTTCAGGTCAATTTCGTCCCAATTCGATCATATAACTACGTCAAAATAGTCCATTTTCGACGCATTGCTTATGATGTAGCTGCTTAGAAAATAGGATTTTGGGAAAATGTTTGATAAAATTGCTGGTCAACTTCCTCTTAAATATTATGAAATCTCGATTCTCGGTTACACTAACTATAAATGTTCGTTTACTCATCCGTGTTATATTTTGTTCTGTTGTCATTTTTTGCTTTTAGTGAGAACTTTTGTCGAAATTGTGACATCTTTAAGTAAAAGAAGTTATTTTTATGACCTGTTCCTAATGTTAGCAAACATTAATGAATTTTGAATTGTGCAGAGAGTTATAACTGAATACATGCCACCCTGAATAACAGGAAAAACTTTTACCTTAAGATTCAGACACAAGGGTAATTTTTTCACTGATATTCATAATATCTGACCAGTCCTTTTATTGTCTTGATTACAGTTATTCTTCCGTAAAAGGAAAGTCTCGTGGGTGGGCAGAAACATGTAGAATTTCTCAAGGAAGCTGTCTCAGTGACATAAGAATTATATACTCTTAAAAATGATACATGGTCAATCATCAGTTGAGCACTTAGCTACCATTTGCGAGGTCACGGATTCGATTCTCGCTTGGGGGGAAGTGCCGTCAGTGCACCTCATGCGGTGCAGTGTAGGCATTACTTAAGGTTCTTTGCAGCTTGCCCTCGGGCCCTAGCTGCAACCCTTTCGTTCCTTTTACTGTATCCCCTTTCATATTCTCTTTCTTCCATCTTACTTTTCACCCTCTCCTAACTATTGACTCACAGTGCAACTGCGATGATTTCCTCCTGTTGCACCTTTCAAACCTTTTACTGTCAGCTACCGTTTCAGCGCTGAATGACCTCATAGGTCCCAGTACTTGGCCTTTGGCCTAAGCTCTATATTCAGTTCAATTCAATTGATGGTCAGACATTTGACCCAGCTGCAAATGGGCATTTGTGATTAGCTGGGTGGCGCATATCTAAGAAAGGAACTAGCCACCCTGCCCTGCAACCCCACTCCATTCGATGGTGTGGGACTGTGTATGACTTTTGCTGTTATATATATATGAATGAATAATAACCTGTACTGTTATATGCATGCATTTATAAACTGACCTACATTGAAAGCACAAACCCATACGCAGCTTAAAGTGAAACTAACCGCGGCATATCGCGTTATCAAAGCGCAAAATATACTGCAGATATCAATGACGAGCGATAAAAAAAAATGGTCAAAAAGAAAACATTCACCTTTTTACGCCGAGTGACAATCGGCTTTATATCAAAAAGAATTTCGAGTTTGCATTTCCCGTTGCAATTTCGCATCATTCAGAGGACGCCATTTTGTTTTTTGTCAGTCATATCCCTGATAACAGTTTGCCTGATAATTTTCACGGATTCCAATTGTGTTAGTGATGAATTACACGCTTCGCAATCTTTTCACTGAAGGGCAGTGGGCGCTGGTGGACGCTGCGTTTCGAAATAAATAGAATTATACATGTTTGCGTTCGCAGTGCCCAGGGTAAACAATAGTTAAAGAATTCAATTGCTCGTCCCCATTTCCATCCATTCAGTTTTAGCGTCGAAATGCAACGGTTAGTTAGTTCATGGTGTTGCAATGCAGGCATGGAAAAGACATACAAAGGATTCACAAATAACTAGCGACAAAGAGAGAGAGAGAGAGAGAGAGAGAGAGAGAGAGAGAGAGAGAGAGAGAGAGAGAGAGAGAGAGAGAGAGAAGTGAAAATGGATGTTACAATTGTACAGCATTTTACTTGTCAGAAACTCTGCGATTCGATCCAAAGTTTGCTGGGTGTAGCTTATCAGGCTACGGTTAGACTACCGTTGACAGTCTACAGTTAGACTTCTTTTGATAGTCTACAGTTAGACTGACTTTGATAGTCTGTGGTTAGACTGCCGTTGATAGTCTACAGTTGTTACACTACCTGTGATTGCCTATGGTTAGGCTACCTTTGATAGTCTACGGCCAGACTACTTTCGATAGGCATCGGTTAGACTACCTTTGATAGTCTATGGTTAGACTACCTTTGATAGTCTATGGTTAGACTACCTTTGATAGTCTATGGTTGTTACCTTTGATAGTCTACGGTTGTTAGACTGCTTTTGATAGCCTTCGGGTAGACTACCTTTGTTAGTCTATGGTTAGACTACCTTTGATAGCCTACGGTTGTTAGACTACCTTTGACAGTCTTCGATTGTTAAACTACCTTTGATAGGCTACGGTTAGACTACCTTTGATAGTCTATGGTTGTTAGACTATTGATAGTCTACGGTTGTTAGACTATCGTTGATAGTCTACGGTTGTTAGACTACTGTTGATAGTCTACGGCTGTTAGACTGCCTTTGATAGTCTTCAGTTAGACTACCTTTGATAGTTGTTGGTTAGACTACCTTTGATAGTCTACAGTTGTTGGACTACCTTTGATAGTCTTCGATTGTTAGACTACTTTTGATAGTCTACGGTTAGGCTACCACTGATAGTCTACAGTTAGACTTTCCGTCATCTAACCCGGGATTAGCCTCTCTTATCACTACACGCTGTAGTTATTAATATGCAGAATGAAGGTATTATATCTTTGACTGAACCAGAACGGTACGTAGCGTCCGTAAATAGCATTTTAAATTGATATATATTCTTTAATTTACATTATTGACACTTTTCATGTCAGTGAAAAAAAGTGTGTTTCGCCCGAAGAATTTGTTTGGCAGTCTATCAGTAAACGGATAGATAATAAAATGTTTACACTTACAGCACTGTGATATTACCCTTTGAAGTCAATCGGTTAAAGTCATAAAATATTTGGGTGTTGGGCTGCACTGGAATTAGCCCTTTAATTTCATTGCCTAATTCGATCAGTACACCTGACGATTGTTTACATTGTAGTTGTGTATAAAATAAATTTGGATATTCCCTTTTGATATGCACTGAGTAATCAGGTTTCGAAAAATAAATACGTTTTTATTATCGTTTTTTTTTTAAACTTTCCGTTTCTCGATTTTATGTTATCAATTATGTTTCCGTTTCGCCTCTGAAGTTTACTTTCTAATTTGAATTTGGATATGATGCCACTGATAAAAACTTGAAATTTAGCCTATTTGAGTTGCAAATGCAATTGGTTCTTATCTAACATATTGAATAGGTATTGCGATGCTACAACTGTCATAGCAGTATTTAAAGAACTGTATGTAAATGTTTTTAAATTATTTACTTGGGCATAATAACAGAATTTTTTGAAGTGTTCATACATTTCGTCATGTCTCAAGTCGGGCTTCTTGTCTCCTTTTCACACACACACACACACACACAGAGAGAGAGAGAGAGAGAGAGAGAGAGAGAGAGAGAGAGAGAAGGAAAAAAATGTCTGCACTTTACAAGAAAATGTTATTACATAACCACAAAGACTATCTGTCAATTAAAATTTAAAATATCAAAGCAATTAGAGAGTGCAGTAGTCATCAAATAGCTACTTAATTATTTTAAATAGCTGAGAATATATAGTAGTTAAATATTTAAACATTTTTTTTTTCTTCCCAACAGCTCAGACTCTCCAGAGAGCCCACGAACTACAGTTCAGAGCCTTTCCCCGGCGGAAACGGGTCACATTGGCGGTCGTAAATAAGGTAAATGAAAAATTATTGTTTATACTTTCACTCCTGTTTCCTTCATTTCATTCATCTTTATCATCTGTTCCATCGCATCTTCATTCCATCTGTCGTCATATCTTGCTTGTTGATGAGCATACGTTGTCTTTCTTCATGCCATCTACCGTCATAACTTTTTTTTATTGATACATATTTGTTGTGTTTTCACAATTCTTAAATTTGCTTATCAAGTCTCGATTCATTTTTTTGTATTTTTATCTTGCGTGGTATCAGCTTTCTTGACCCATGTGAAGGATACTAACTCAGTTGTGTGTGTGTGTGTGTGTGTGTGTGTGTGTGTGTGTGTGTGTGTGTGTGAGTGAGTGTGTTTGAGAGAGAGAGAGAGAGAGAGAGAGAGAGAGAGAGAGAGAGAGGATAGAGGGCGTGAAATCTGCAGTTCGTTTTGATCTCGTACCTTGGTTAACTTTAAATCAAAGAAACGCGAAATAAAAGAGAATAGGATAATTAGCAAGGAGAAGAAAGGGGAAGAAAAACCTTACATATGTCGGATGGGGAGGAAGAAATTCAGGAGGAAGGGAAATAGAAGAAAGATTCCATGTTTGAAAGGGATGAGTCCAAAGCATGTGAAAAAGGATAATTAGTGAGACGCCAAGAGAGAGAGAGAGAGAGAGAAAAAGCGTGACATCTAATTTCAGATGTTTTTTACTGTTTATTAAGTTGTATTTATGGAGACTCCAGTTATTTATATATATTTTGTATCTAGGAGACTCCAATTTATATGTATATGTATATATATATATATATATATATATATATATATATATATATATATATATATATATATATATATATATATATATATATATATATATAATTTTATCATTAAATGTCCCTGGACTTTTTTATGCTTGTGTGCGCTCGCGCGGTCTTGCGCGCTCACTTGCGTGTCCATATACAGTGCCGTATTTAGTATTCAGTAGTATTTGGTAATAAAAACAGTGTGAATATGACCAGTTTCCTCCCCCCGCACCCCCAATAAAAAAACACACCATGATATTTCGCCTGAAAGCAACAAAACAAAACAAAAAATTCCATCACCACAATTCAAAAAATACTGCCTGGAACTGAACAGCTTTTTTAAACGGGAAAAATATGAAAAGGAACAATTAATTAATATTTTTCTTTCGTTTGGCTGCATTATGCGCCATAAAGAGTTCACTTTCTTCCCCTCCCATTCACTTTTTATGAATCATAATCTATTCATTCAGGGGCGGCGTTTTGGGGGAGGAGTGGATGGGTGTTCACGGGGAAGGGGGGGGCGTTGGAGTCCCCAGGAGACGGGAGGGGGAGTGGATTGGTGTGTGCCAGAGCTGGGGGAGTTCCTAGGAGACGGGAGGAGGAGTGGATTGGTGTTTTGGGAAGGGGGGAGGCCCTAGGATCCCGGGGGGCTGGGATTTGATTGGTGTGTGCTGGGTGGGGGGGGATACCTACGAGACGGGAGGTGGAGGTGATTGGTGTGTTCGGGGTGGGGGTTGGGCCTTAGATAAGGAGACGCCGGGGAGTGGATTGGTGTATCACGGGTAGGGGTGGAAGGTAGGGGAAGGGCTCATTCAGGGAAGGGAGAGGGGGAGGAGCGGATGAAGGTGTGGGGAGGGGAAGAGGATCCCTAGTGGAAGGGGGAAGTGGAATGGTATGTACGGGGTGAGGGGAAAGGAAGGGGATGCTTTTACCCGTAAGGGACTGGGGGTATGTATTTGTTGCCCACTGATAGCGCCATGAATAATCACATGAACAAATGCGAATGAATGGCTTTAGTAATGAATTACACGTTGCGTTATCCCCTCATCGGGATGAAATCTTTCAGCAGAGAGCCGTGTCACTCACGTTCTATCAGCAGAGAGCTGTGTCACTCACGTTCTATCAGCAGAGAGCCGAGTCACTCACGTTCTATCAGCAGAGAGCCGTGTCACTCACGTTCTATCAGCAGAGAGCCGTGTCACTCACGTTCTATCAGCAGAGAGCCGTGTCACTCACGTCCTATCAGCAGAGAGCTGTGTCACTCACGTTCTATCAGCAGAGAGCTGTACATTCTATCAGCAGAGAGCTGTGTCACTCACGTTCTATCAGCAGAGAGCCGTGACGTTCTATCCACGTTCTATCAGCAGAGAGCCGTGTCACTCACGTTCTATCAGCAGAGAGCCGTGTCACTCACGTTCTATCAGCAGAGAGCCGTGTTACTCACGTTCTATCAGCAGAGTGCCGTGTGTCACTCACGTTCTATCAGCAGAGAGCCGTGTCACTCACATTCTATCAGCAGAGAGCCGTGTCACTCACGTTCTATCAGCAGAGAGCCGTGTCACTCACGTTCTATCAGCAGAGAGCCGTGTCACTCACGTTCTATCAGCAGAGAGCCGTGTCACTCACTTTCTATCAGCAGAGAGCCGTGTCACTCACTTTCTATCAGCAGAGAGCCGTGTCACTCACGTTCTATCAGCAGAGAGCCGTGTCACTCACGTTCTATCAGCAGAGAGCCGTGTCACTCACGTTCTATCAGCAGAGAGCCGTGTCACTCACTTTCTATCAGCAGAGAGCCGTGTCACTCACATTCTATCAGCAGAGAGCCGTGTCACTCACTTTCTATCAGCAGAGAGCCGTGTCACTCACATTCTATCAGCAGAGAGCCGTGTCACTCACATTCTAACAGCAGAGAGCCGTGTCACTCATATTCTATCAGCAGAGAGCCGTGTCACTCACATTCTATCAGCAGAGAGCCGTGTCACTCACATTCTATCAGCAGAGAGCCGTGTCACTCACATTCTAGCAGCAAAGAGCCGTGTCACTCACATTCTAGCAGCAGAGAGCCGTGTCACTCACATTCTAGCAGCAGAGAGCCGTGTCACTCACATTCTATCAGCAGAGAGCCGTGTCACTCACATTCTAGCAGCAGAGAGCCGTGTCACTCACGTTCTATCAGCAGAGAGCCGTGTCACTCACGTTCTATCAGCAGAGAGCCGTGTCACTCACGTTCTATCAGCAGAGAGCCGTGTCACTCACATTCTATCAGCAGAGAGCCGTGTCACTCACGTTCTATCAGCAGAGAGCCGTGTCACTCACGTTCTATCAGCAGAGAGCCGTGTCACTCACGTTCTATCAGCAGAGAGCCGTGTCACTCACGTTCTATCAGCAGAGAGCCGTGTCACTCACGTTCTATCAGCAGAGAGCCGTGTCACTCACGTTCTATCAGCAGAGAGCCATGTCACTCACATTCTATCAGCAGAGAGCCGTGTCACTCACGTTCTATCAGCAGAGAGCCGTGTCACTCACGTTCTATCAGCAGAGAGCCGTGTCACTCACGTTCTATCAGCAGAGAGCCGTGTCACTCACGTTCTATCAGCAGAGAGCCGTGTCACTCACGTTCTATCAGCAGAGAGCCGTGTCACTCACGTTCTATCAGCAGAGAGCCGTGTCACTCACGTTCTATCAGCAGAGAGCCGTGTCACTCACGTTCTATCAGCAGAGAGCCGTGTCACTCACGTTCTATCAGCAGAGAGCCGTGTCACTCACATTCTATCAGCAGAGAGCCGTGTCACTCACGTTCTATCAGCAGAGAGCCGTGTCACTCACGTTCTATCAGCAGAGAGCCGTGTCACTCACGTTCTATCAGCAGAGAGCCGTGTCACTCACGTTCTATCAGCAGAGAGCCGTGTCACTCACGTTCTATCAGCAGAGAGCCGTGTCACTCACGTTCTATCAGCAGAGAGCCGTGTCACTCACATTCTATCAGCAGAGAGCCGTGTCACTCACGTTCTATCAGCAGAGAGCCGTGTCACTCACATTCTATCAGCAGGGGAGCATTCTATCAGCAGAGAGCCGTGTCACTCACGTTCTATCAGCAGAGAGCCGTGTCACTCACATTCTATCAGCAGAGAGCCGTGTCACTCACATTCTATCAGCAGAGAGCCGTGTCACTCACATTCTATCAGCAGAGAGCCGTGTCACTCACATTCTATCAGCAGAGAGCCGTGTCACTCATTCTATCAGCAGAGAGCCGTGTCACTCACATTCTATCAGCAGAGAGCCGTGTCACTCACATGCTATCAGCAGAGAGCCGTGTCACTCACATTCTATCAGCAGAGAGCCGTGTCACTCACATTCTATCAGTAGAGAGCCGTGTCACTCACAATATGCAAATTGGAATTCCTTATTTTTGCGACGGTGATGTAGAATTAATATTGTAGAATTTACGGTAAATTAAAAGATACCTGAATACATCCATCGGTGAGCTGATAGATTACTAAGTAAATGAATGGATGTCTATGAATTTATATACAATAGAACAGGATATTAGAAAGTAAATACTGAATGAGGCTTACCTCAAGCGTCTTCTGAACACCCGTCAAACCACCTCTTCTCAGGGTTTGTAGAAATGAGAAATACTCTGGTGCCGATCTCTGGAAATTCTTTCTCCTTTTTCTCTGGTTTTTAACCTTCCTCTCTGTGGAATCAGACCTCTACAAATTTCAGTTTTATTATTATTATTATTATTATTATTATTATTATTATTATTATTATTATTATTATTATTATTATTATTATTTGTACTTTAATATTTGATTCTGGGTGTTGTACGTCTGTAAGTCTGTATCATTTACCTATAGTACTTAGTGATTAGCGTGGAAATTGGAGCATGCCTTTTAAAGTTGTCAAGTGCTTAAGCGGTAATGTTTAATTGAGAATTACAAACCACAATGCAATATTTGTTTTATGAAAATATAAAAAGGTATATTCCGAACTTTTCGTTGCGAAAACGAGCATTAAAAATAAACAAATATTCTGGAGAAGTATTTCATATAAACAATGAGAAATGCTCCATCCATAAAGGTTATAATGGCCTGCGTCGTCTGGATGTTTTCCATAAAAAAACTCTCTCTAGCGTGGAAGACAGTTCCTCTTTTAGGCGAAGTCTGAGTCGCTCTCGAATGAAGAACAAGTATTATTTACTCTTTTTTGAAAAAGACGTTTTCCTCGTATTTCATCCTTGTATTCCCGTTAGGAGCTTCAGGAATTGACGGGAATGTGAGCGGGAATGTCTCGTTCTCCCTGGTGGATTCCCAGGTCTCATTTCGACCCGTTGCTCCCCACACCAGACGCCTAATAGCTCTTGTTTTTTTTTTTTTTTTTTTTTTTTGCAAGTTTCAAACCGTTGATTTATGGGATGAGGTTGCTGGCATCACTCTTTATATGGATTTCATTGAACGAAAAGGGAGATGTCAGTATTCGAGCAGATCCTTTGCTGCTCACTCCTTATGAATCAGTACAATACTGTATGTTTGTAATGGAATTATTTTTTATTATTTCCCTAGGTTTCTTAATTTTGTGAATTGCGTGTATTTAATTCTGGTGTCGTTTATTTTTAATGTTCTTTATTCACACTCATACATGCACATACATATATATATATATATATATATATATATATATATATATATATATATATATATATATATATATATATATATATATATATATATATATATAGAGAGAGAGAGAGAGAGAGAGAGAGAGAGAGAGAGAGAGAGAGAGAGAGAGAGAGTGTGAAATTTGTTTTTCAAAGACTCATTGTTAATTGGGTTAAAACACAATTGGGTTATCAAACATACCGTAGTATATACTGTGTATATAATATATATATATATATATATATATATATATATATATATATATATATATATATATATATATATATATATATATATATATATATATATATATATATATATATATATTTATTTTTGTATGTATGTATGTATGTATATAAATCATCATGTAATACCAATCCGAATTTCACGTTTTCACTTCTGGCAGAAATCAGCGAATGAGAAAAATATAATTTACCTTTAAAACTCCAAGGGGATACAAGCCAGGTGGAGGAAAATAAAAAAATGTTCAGTGGAAGAAGGTGCCGAGAAAATATAGCTTGTTTCTAATGGATCTTATACATAACAACAAATTCAGTATCCCAATATTGAATAAAAATTAAGATACAGTTTGTTTCTAATAGACTTAAACATAACAACAAATTCAGTATCCCAATGTTTAACCAAAACTCCTACGAACCATAGAGAGATAAGTGGACTGAGATTGTAAATATAATAGTTCAGTACCCAAGTATTAAATAAAAACACTTACGAACCATCAAAAGATAAGTGGATTGGGATGGTGAAAATAGAAACCACGCTATTTCTGTAATATTTCTGTAATATTTCTGGAATCTTGTTTACACAACGCGCCACAGAGAAAAGCTACTTTATTGGGTTACCTCTAAACCTGCGTGCCAAAGGGGTTTATGGGCATAACCCCGAGAGTTATAGATGTACCGGGGGTTTACGAACGTGCCGGAGATGTTTCTGATCGTATTAGAATAGTTTACGTATATGACAATACGGGCTAATGAGCATAGTGTTGAGGTGTGTCAACATGGCAGAACTGTACTTTGTGCCATAAGGTCAAGAAAGACATAAGAACTTCACAAGAATTCCCAGAACTTAAATAAATGTGGCACTGAGGCTCATACACCTGGTAGAGTCTTGTGAACATACCTAAGAGGTTCAGGAACATAGGAGAGAGAGGTTTAAGGTTTACATGAACTGGCCAAAGAGGTTTCATGCGTGTATGAGTTTCTCACCCTGAGGTTCACAAGGGGTTTTACAGGATGTTCTGGGGATTTTAAAGAGAATGTATAAATAATGTATTCATTTTAGACAGTTAAGAGAGAGGAAATTAAAGTTATCAAAGCTGTTGCAGTATTGGTTGAATTGAATAGTCTAAATATTGTGCCAATGAGAAACTGAATCCAGAGGGGGGTTAATGCAGCTAACTTCCAGAGTAAAGGTTATTGACCTTGGAAAATTATCATTAATGGTATGCAAAAAATCATTATACATGTCTGAATAGCTTTATATATTTGATACCGAATTTGCTTGTTATCGGTGGGAGATCAAGTTCAGGTAACATTTTTTATGGACTTATTAACTTTACTAACAACTCAAGATTATAAACTCAAGGTTTATAGTAATTCTTATCTCATGTAATAAGTTTGTCGAAACATATAACGGTCCGCTGACCCAAATGTCCTCTGAAGAAATTTACCATCAAAACATCTGTCAAAGCTACTGAATTCTTTTTCCGTATTTAACCTGAATCGAGCGAAACACAGGCGTTTCAGAATTTCGCCAAGTGTCAAAATCATATCGCCCTGTCGTCGTTGACTTGACATTCATGGTCCCACTGAGCAGAGAAGTTGGGCAGCGTTGGTTATGGTCACTATTTGGATGGGTGACAACTCATAAAGGTAATGTTCCGTTTCTCCCTTGACAATATGTGTGTGTGTGAGAGAGAGAGAGAGAGAGAGAGAGAGAGAGAGAGAGAGCTAATTTTTCGTAGTGTTAATGACCCGAGAAACGTGTGATCCCCGTAGGTGGGGTAGTGCAGTCAGTACACCTCACGCGGTGCACTGTAGCCATTACTTAAGGTTCTCTGCAGCTTGCCTTTGGCACCTAGCTGTAACCTCTTTCGTTTCTTTTACTGCACCTCCTCTCTTATTCTCTTTCTTCCATCTTACTTTCCACCCTCTCCTAACAATTGATTCATAGTGCAACTGCTTTGAGATCTTCCTCCTGCCACACCTTTCAAACCTTTTACCGTCAATTTCCGTTTCAGCGCTGAATGACCTCATTGGTCCCAGTGCTTGGCCTTTGGCCTAAATTCTATATTCAGTTCAGTTCAATTGAAACGTGCGATCATTTAATCAGAACAGATAACTTCGTATCTAAAGGCAAAGCGGATAATTTCTCCCACTGAAAAGTTTTAATAGATTGCACCTTTCATCTCTTTCCCGGAGGGAACCTGGCGTTCATTACGACTTAAAATGATGATTACCTACGAAAGGACGACTTATTAAGACTTCCCGTGTTCCGAAGTTGGGTTTCGAATTGGTCGTAGGACTTTTAAAAAGTCCTCCCTTCCTAAGAGTCTTTGATCTTGATCGAAATCTGTTCGGAATATTAATTCGGTCACGATAAAGTCAAGGTTTCTGGTGCCAGTTCGGGTCTTGACACGCTTAAAGTAAGATGAGATGTAGATCTGCTCAGTGCTTAACATTTTTTGACGTATATTTGGTTGAATGTATGATTATTGTTCATGGCATTGTGAGAAGGGGTTCGAATAGAAAAACGATTTTTGGAAAGAATCTCTCTCTCTCTCTCTCTCTCTCTCTCTCTCTCTCTCTCTATATATATATATATATATATATATATATATATATATATATATATATATATATATATATATATATATATATATATATATATATATATATATATATATATATATATATATATATATATATATATATATATATATATATATATATATATATATATATATATATATATATATATATATATATATATATATATATATATATATATATATATATATATATATATATATATATATTTTACGATCTCGCCTCTCGAGATCGACAGGTTCTTTACAGAAAACAAGCAATTGGGCTGTAATGACTGACGAGAGGTGACAAAGGAGGGAGTAGCAGAACAAATACAAAAAGTTACCTTAATAATAATTTATTTACAAAAATTACAAGTGAGTCAGGTCCAGGAGAGAAATAAACTTAAAATGACCAAATCAATAAACACGTGAGACAACAACAAAATTCACAATTAAACAACTCAAAAGAATCATAATAATCCACAGGCAGCATAATATCATAAATAACATTAGCAATGATAAATAAAATAAATAAAAAAACAAGCAGCATAAAGGAATAAATCAAGAGCCGTAAAACCAACAGTGCAGGACAACTAAACAGAGCTGATACAGCAACCATCACGTCCTCAGACACAGTTCCACAAGACTGGACTCCCACGACAGAGTCGATACGACAACCATCGCCTCCAAAAGAATGCTCTCCGCTCAGGCTCTGCTGCCGTGACCCACTGCTGTCCTGGACCTGACTGGCGAAGTCTGACACCATCCACCACACGTCAACTCGCCAGCAAGAAAAACAAACAAACAAAGGAGGCAACAACCCACTAAGGGAACAATCGGCAAACGATTGTTCCTAACAAATATATATATATATATATATATATATATATATATATATATATATATATATATATATATATATATATATATATATGTGTATATATATGTACATATATATACAATACATATATACAATAAATGTATACATATAAAGTATATATGTATATATATAAATATATATATATATATATATAAATAATGTACATATATATATATATATATATATATATATATATATATATATATATATATATATATATATATATATATATATATATACATACAAACACGCGTATATATCTTTGCTTGCAAGAGGAAAGAGACAATTGAAATACTCCTAACAAAAGGAGTCTCTGCTGAAGAGCCCATGAAGCATTCCTTTTAAATTTGCATATTGGGCTCTCCTCGGACGATAGCAGATAGCGCTGGCTGCTGCTCGCTGTCTCTGCAAGTGATAGCAATCTCCTATTACGGGTGCCTCCGCTCAGCCTTCAAAGGGGATGAGCTTTTGTTTCGCTTCCCTTTCATCTTCTCTGGTAGTCATTACCTCCTCTTCTCATTCGCTGCAGATTCTCTCTCTCTCTCTCTTCACGGTCACTCTACACGCACACACAAACTCTCTCTCTCTCTCTCTCTCTCTCTCTCTCTCTCTCTCTCTCTCTTTTCAAGGTCACTCTACACGCATATACAAACTCTCTCTCTCTCTCTCTCTCTCTCTCTCTCTCTCTCTCTCTCTCTCTCTCTCTCTCTCTCTCTCTCTCTCTCTCTCTCTTTTCAAGGTCACTCGCATATACAAACTCTCTCTCTCTCTCTCTCTCTCTCTCTCTCTCTCTCTCTCTCTCTCTCTCTCTCTTCAAGGTCACTCTACACGCACACACAAACTCTCTCTCTCTCTCTCTCTCTCTCTCTCTCTCTCTCTCTCTCTCTCTCTCTCTTCCCCCAAACTCTCTCTCTCTCTCTCTCAAGGTCACTCTACACTCTCTCCTCTCTCTCTCTCTCTCTCTCTCTCTCTCTCTCTCTCTCTCTCTCTCTCTCTCTCTCTCTCTCTCTCTCTCTCTCTCTCAAGGTCTCTCTACACACACACAAACTCTCTCTCTCTCTCTCTCTCTCTCTCTCTCTCTCTCTCTCTCTCTCTCTCTCTCTCTCTCTCTTTTCAAGGTCACTCTACAATAAATATAAACTCTCTCTCTCTCTCTCTCTCTCTCTCTCTCTCTCTCTCTCTCTCTCTCTCTCAAGGTCACTCTCTACATAAATACATATACAAACTCTCTCTCTCTCTCTCTCTCTCTCTCTCTCTCTCTCTCTCTCTCTCTCTCTCTCTCTCTCTCTTAAATTGATGGGAAGTTATTTTTACTCTCTCTCTCTCTCTCTCTCTCTCTCTCTCTCTCTCTCTCTCTTTTCAAGGTACAACTCTACACACATATACAAACTCTCTCTCTCTCTCTCTCTCTCTCTCTCTCTCTCTCTCTCTCTCTCTCTCTCTCTCTCTCTCTCTCTCTCTCTTTCCAAGGTCACTCTCTACACGCATCTCTCTCTCTCTCTCTCTCTCTCTCTCTCTCTCTCTCTCTCTCTCTCTCTCTCTCTCTCTCTCTCTCTCTTCTCTCTCTTTCAAGGTCACTCTCACTCTACTCTCTCTCTCTTTTCAAGGTCCTCTACTCTCTCTCTCTCTCTCTCTCTCTCTCTCTCTCTCTCTCTCTCTCTCTACTCTCTCTTCTCTCTCTCTCTCTCTCTCTCTCTCTCTCTCTCTCTCTCTCTCTCTCTCTCTCTCTCTCTCTCTCTTTTCAAGGTCACTCTCTACCATATACAAACTCTCTCTCTCTCCCAAGATCACCCTACACGCACCTCTCTCTCTCTCTCTCTCTCTCTCTCTCTCTCTCTCTCTCTCTCTCTCTCTCTCTCTCTCTCTCTCTCTCTCTCTCTCTCTTCTCTCTCTTTTCAAGATCACTCTACACACACCTACCTCTCTCTCTCTCTCTCTCTCTCTCTCTCTCTCTCTCTCTCTCTCTCTCTCTCTCTCTCTCTCTCTCTCTCTCTCTCTCACTATCACACACAATTTATTTTCGGCTTATAAATGTCTTTTCCCCTTTTCTCTTCATAATTTTCATGACTTTGTAAGAAAATATTAATAGTGACAGGAAAAGGGTATAACATAAGCTACTGAAATTTTTACGGAGATGGGAGAAATGGATGTGATGAGTTCTTCATCCTTTGCTGTTATTCACCGTCAGAGAAATGAAGAGCAAAGAGAAACTGAATGAGGATTGAGAAATCTTTTGGAAATTTAATGGAACGGGATTTCCTTTATATGTTATGATGCATTTCGCACTAAGTGAAAACAGAAAAAGACTATATAACAAGGAATAGTGGTTCTTAGTTACTGTATATATATATACATGTATGTATTTATATATATATATATATATATATATATATATATATATATATATATATATATATATATATATATATATATATATATATATATATATATATATATATATATATATATATATATATATATATATATATATATATATAAATATATATATATATATATATATATATATATATATATATATATATATATATATATATATATATATATATATATATATATATAATAAAGATATTTATACATACATACTGTATATATATGCATATATATATATATATATATATATATATATATATATATATATATATATATATATATATATATATATATATATATATATATATATATATATATATATATATATATATATATATATATATATATATATATATTATATAAATATATATGAATATATATTTCTATATAAATATGTCTGTATATATACATATATATATGTACGTATGTATGTATCTATGTATGTATGTACGTGTGCGCGTTTGTGTGCCGTTGTGTCAGATATTTTTGTATGTAAAAGAAGAGGCGACAACACGCAGTATAGGACAGAACTCGGGATAAACTACAGAAAATATAAAGGAAAATCTGAAGCGTATTCCAGTACAAGAAAAAGTCACGGAATTGAGCAATCCGTTAAGCAACTTGCTTTTCAGTATTACATGGAAGAGCCACTCGAGCCAATCCAAGTCCCAAGTGGATGTCTTGCATGCAGTTGCAAAACATTGGCTGGAGGATTCGTGTTCCTGCCATTTCCGGTCGCGATGTGACGATACAATGCCAAGTGCAGAAGTTATTCATGATTTCTGAGAGAGAGAGAGATACGAAGATATAATGACAAATGCAGAAGTGATTTACGGTTGCTGAAGCTTTCTCTTAAACGAGAAGAGAGAGAGAGAGAGAGAGATACGACGATGTAATGCCAAATGCAAAAGTAATTCACGGTTGCTGAAGCTTTCTTCAGCGATATATATATATATATATATATATATATATATATATATATATATATATATATATATATATATATATATATATATATATATATATATATATATATATATATATATATATATATATATATATATATATATATATATATATATATATATATATATATATATATTTTATGGGCCCACGCCCATCAAACTTACACAAGTCTCTTAAAATACAAATAAAGTCACTAACGACCAAGTCCACAATAGGTGGAATGGCCGCAACAGAGTGTACAGAGATGGAATCAAGGAGGATAAAGTAAAACCGAAAAAAAAACTTAATATTTAATACAAACTTTTAGAAAGAAAGGACCACTGAGCCTCTTACAAAATACATTAAATAAAACAAAAAAATCAACCACACACTGAAAACATCGAATAACAAATCACACTTACACCAAATTAAGATAGACTATGCAATTACACTTTAAAGAGAGGGCCCTGAAAGTAAAAGAATGTCGAAAAGTCAGAATAACCTAACTTATTACACTGTAAACATTTATCAAAAAAAAACTGCTTCCCTTAAGTGAGCTCTAAACAGTAGTAGTGGCAAACGCAGCCTTTAAAATCACGGGTCGAGGGGAATAATATAAATTCTTGAGACCTTACCAAACGTAAGAGAGGTCCCCTAGGCAAAAATCACTGGGCCAAGGGCGTAGACAGATGAGTAAATCACTTTAACGTCGCAAGACAATCAACGGACACGGCCGTCCGACAGGTAATCACACCTTACCAGTTGACAGAGAGGTCCCCTTGGCTAAATCATTGAACCAAGGGTGCAGTCTGAAGAACAATCAATCTCTCGAAGGAGGTCAGCAGCAGCAACTGAAGACAGGCAGATCTCGAAATCCAGAGATAATCCAAAATAAGGCAGGCCCTCACAATGTTAATGGTCCAGAAAACAACTCTCTCAGTCCTCAACAGACAGCGCCGAATACAGCTCCGGATGAGAAGCCAAAACCACACGTGAAAATAAAACAAGCTCATTGTAATTAAAACTATACAACAAGTCAGAAATGTCGGGGACAAGGAAACAGGGTCATTACGTTCCAAAAGAATAATTACTGCCAAAGTGGCTTATTCAAAACAAATTAATTTATGTTAAATTTAACACATACTGACACCTCCTCACCCAACAACAAAAAATTTTCCACAAGAAAATTTTTCTACAAAGTATTGAACTTAACTCAAAATTTAAAGAAATATATTAAAATGCTAATATCAAAAGCAAACATAGCAATTCAATCTATATGAAATAAAACAGGGACAAAAAGAAAAATTAAAGTCTAATGACAAAACTCAAAAAGTGATTAAAAATACTATATCACATTGCCGGCAAAAATGGATTAGAGATAGTGGCAAAAAAAATTTTGTACCACTTTCAATACAGTCAATAGATATCAAATCTTAACCTTAATACTAAGAGTTAAAGCTAATACAAGTAAATAATTTATAGTGACCACGCCAAAAATAACATCAGTATCAACATACGAAGAAATATGGTAATATCCCCATGAACTCACAAGTGGAGTGGTGGGCACAGGTTAGCAGAGCACCAATGTTAACAAGACTAACCTATTATTAGACTAAACCTAGATAACCGACAACAAAAATATAAATCGACCACAATGGGGCTAGTGTTACCTCAACCAAGGTCACCACTCATACACCAGCCCGTAGCGCCTAAAAAACGGCCGTGCTGTGCTACAGACCCGTGAGCCCATGACCTGGCTAAATTATTCTGAAAACACAAATATCAGTTAAACAAAAATAAGGACCAAAACCTTAATAGATTAACCTTAACTTAGTCTAGGTCACCACTCATACACCAGCCTGTAGTGCCTAAAAAACGGCTGTGCTGTGCTACAGACCCGTGAGCCCGTGACCTATCTAAGCTATGTAAAGAAAGAATTAATGTGGACCATTGGCATAAACAAAGAACAGGGACATAACAGTACATGATTAATGATTTATAAAAACTAGCCATCAATCACCAAAAATAAAAGAAACCTAACACACTGTCCACAAATCAATGATTTACAACACACTCAATATTGTGGCCCTTCACAACACTTTCCAATAATGCCTCTTTTCACTCCAGAGAGCGTCCTTACTCAACACTACGAGTATTTGTTTTCGCGACTCATTGAGTTTCAAAGAGCGTCTTTTCACTACACTTCACTTAGTTTTAGTGCCTCTATACTTCAGAGAGCGTCCTCACACTAAACGGGTTTGGGCCTTAAATACACGCATCGTTAATGGACATACACAAGACAATGGTAACACCTTAAAATTAACCTGGACATACACAAGACAATGGTAACACCTTAAAATTAACCCCCACCAACAACACATACTAAAGTAAACAGAAATCAAAAGTACCCTTAACCACTCTTAATCAAAGACGACACCGAAGAAAAACCTGCAAATCACGACATTTAACATCTTAATCTTAAATACTTAATCCTAAATTATTTCATAAACAAAACAAACGCCTGACACAGCATTATTACAACACACCTGGAAACAACACACCTGGAAACCTGTACATTCGATAAATTTATAGGATTAATCAAATCAATTAATATAAATATATACAAAACAACTTTATAAATAATAATTAACGAAGAACAAAAAGCTTTTCTCAAATCCACCTATCGATCAGTCGCTGATGCGCTGTCACGCCTGGAATGTGTGAAAAGCTAAAATTCCATTCCTGGAGCAGGAGGCTCCAACGCATCAACCGTTGATTTTTATTCCTAAACCTGTTCAAGAAAACCAACGGATTATGATCCGTTAATATTTTAATCGGAGTCCCTGTAGAGGATAAATACACCTGAAAATGATTAACAGCTAAAATTAATCCCAAAGTCTCTTTCTCTACAGTCGAGTATTTCCGTTGTGCCGGGGATAACTTTTTGGAGAAATAGGCAACAGGATGAGATACTCCATGAGCATCTTCCTGCAACAAAACTGCTCCAACCCCAACATCACTCGCATCAGTAGCAAGCGAAAAAGGAACGTCAAAATCAGGGGCTTTCAATATAGGGAAATTCATTAGGACCTGCTTTAATTTTTCAAAGGCATTTTGGGCATCATTAGTCCATACAAAAGTCACATTCTTACGTAATAAATTAGTCAGGGGCTCAGCGATATCAGAAAAATTCTTAACAAATCTACGATAATACCCTACTAAACCAAGAAATTTTCTGACATCCCTGCGACACTTCGGTATTTCAATATGCCTAATAGAGTCTACGTTTGCCTGTTTTGGAGCCACTTTCCCAAATCCTACTTCGTGACCCAAATATTCAACCTTTGCTTTGGCAAACTCACTCTTTTTGAGGTTTATAACCAAACCAGCTTTCCTAAGTACCTGAAATAAGGCCTTAATACGTTTAAGATGGGTGTCCCAGTCATCACTATAAATCACAATATCATCAATATAAACAACACACCCCTCTAAACCTTGGACCAAAGTATTCATTAACCTTTGAAAGGTTGCAGCAGCATTCTTCATCCCAAAAGGCATTACCTTACATTGGTAGAGTCCTCGCTGCGTTACAAACGCTGACAAATCCCGTGCCCGTTTGGACAGCGGAACTTGCCAATACCCCTTTAACAAATCAAATTTAGTTATATATTTTGAATTCCCTATCCTGTCAATACAGTCCTCTATCCTGGGTAAAGGATAACTATCAGGCTTTGTGACCTCGTTGACTTTGCGGTAATCAAAACAAAGCCTAAATTGACCATCCTGTTTCTTTACCAAAACAACAGGTGAAGACCACGGACTGTTGCTGGGTTCGATCAGCCCGTGTCGTAACATATAATCAACCTCTTTATCCACAACATCATTTTTAAATGGATTTAACCTGTAAGGGGATTGTTTTACCGGAGTTGCGTTACCCACATCCACATCATGTTCAAGGACAGTGGTCTGTCCTGGAACATCCGAAAATAAATCCTTATAACTAAAAACTAACTTTTTCAAAGATCCCTGTTCTACTAAATTCAAATGTGAAACCATTTCTGAAAAATTTTCTAAAGAATGTTCATTATCATTAGGCCATTCGGCACCATCAAAACAATCATCATCAGAATTACTCACGTCTGGAAAAGAAAAAGAATTAATACCATTACACTTTGTAGTATCACCAACTAATGCCAAGGGAATAACTTTGTCACGACCTTTATAAGCTTTTAACATATTTATGTGACACAACTGGTAGGGTCTCCTCCTTTCAGGAGTTTCAACTAAATAATTAACATCACTTAATTTCTTTAAAATTTTCCACGGTCCTGAAAATGAAGCTTTTAAAGGGTTTCCTGGAATGGGAAGCAATACCAAAACATTATCACCCACTACAAAATTACGCTCCTTAGTCTTTCTGTCAAAAAAGTGTTTCATTTTCGTTTGGCTACACATTAAATTTTCACCAGCAAACTTCCAAGCCTTCGTTAATTTATCACCCAAATTACAGACATAATCTAATAAATTCATATCAGGGGCGTCCCCCTCCCAAGATTCACGAACCACATCCAATGGACCACGCACACAATGACCAATAATAAGGCTGAAAGGTGAAAGTCCTAAAGATTGACTCGGCACTGACCGAAATGCAAATAATAAATAAGGTAGTTCCTTATCCCATTCGGAACCATTAACCAAACAATACTTTTTTATCATAGACTTCATGGTTTGATGAAATCGTTCCAAAACACCTTGACTTTCAGGATGGTACGGAGAAGAAGTCACATGTTTAATTTTTAATTCAGCCATCTTCTCCCTAAATAATTTACTCAGAAAATTAGACCCACAATCAGACTGAATTACCTTGGGCATTCCGAACCTGGTGAAAAATTCAATTAATACTTCAACAATTTTAACAGTTTTTACATTTCGTAGTGGTATTGCCTCAGGATATCGAGACATCCTATCCATAATTGTTAAAATATAATGATTGCCACTACGAGTTTTCGGCAGAGGACCAACCACATCAATAATTACCTCTGTGAAAGGTTCAGAAACAACAGGAATAGGATGTAATGGTGCCTTTGGAATTGGTTGATTAGGCTTCCCGACCTTTTGACATGCATCACAACTATTTACAAATTTTTTAACATCATCTTTCATCTTAGGCCAAAAATAACTCACACAATTTACGAGTGGTTTTAAAAACACCAAAATGACCAGCCAAACCATTTTCATGAGCCAATGTCATTAACTCCTTTCGATAAACAAAAGGAACCATAATCTGTTTAACAATTTCACAACCTGTGTTAATGGCATCAAAAGGTCTATTTATTCTGTGCAAAATATCATTAATTATCTTAAATCGAGGGACAGTCAAATCAGTAATTTCGCCAGACTCAACTGGCAGGTCTTTAAAATCTGCTTTCTGAGCTGTAATAAGTTCCTTAGTAGTCCAATTAAGTTTATTATCCAACACACCACTATCTACAACCAAGCTATCACTACAATCTAAACTACTCAAATCAACATCAACTACCGACTCGGCCGAGTCAGCACTACTAGCCTTCTATCGAGTGATTACAGATATTTCATTACTGGAATTTAATACAATAGGGAAAGTTTTATTTATTAGGGCGACATCATTCCCTAACACCAAATCCACATCTTTAATAGGAAATTTATCAATAATGGCCAATTTTAAATAACCTGAAAAAGACGGGCATGATAAATAAAAACTCTCAACCGGGTAAGACCTGACCGTATCTGGAAAACCACTTAACAAAACATATTCCTTATTTGAACATTCTAAATCAATAGGTAAAGATTCTCTGAGAATTAAAGACTGAGCAGCCCCAGTGTCACGCAAAATTTTAACCTTTCTTTGCTCAGTCGAATTCCCAGAGCGGACAAAACCATTAGGCAAAAATTTCTGAAAAGGAGCCAGTGACTTATTGCCTAGTCATTGATTATTAGAGTTCTCAGCCACTGACTCGTTCTCATTCCTTCGAATGGCCATTACCGGTCGTCTTTCGGTCCTTTGTGACCTTTTAAATGCATAACACATGCTCTTGACGTGTCCCTTCTTATGACAGAAGAAACAAGTCAAAGTTCTCAACTTCTCCGGGTTATCTGTGGTCTGCCTTCTATAGCTGTTAACAGGAGTAGTACGAGAACCATAATTATCATTAGGCCTGATATACCTGTTCTGGTTACCACTCCTGTTAACTCTCACCCAACCAGATTTCTCATTTCTGGGTACCTCCCCTATCACATTTTTATGAGAGAGGAGGTACTCATCACTTGCAATAGCCACCTCCTGCAAAGTTTCTAATTTTAACTCTTCGAGGTGTACCTTCACCTCATTAGGCACGGACCTTTTAAACTCCTCAACCAAAATCAATTCTTTTAATTTCTCAAAGTCCGTCACCTCCTTAGACTTTAACCAGTCGCCAGCAAATTGCTCTTTAGCCCTGGCGAACTCTACAAAAGTCTGCCCTCTTTCCTTCTGTAAATTACGGAAGCGTTGTCGGTAAGCTTCCGGTACCAACTCGTAAGCCTTCAAAACTATGGCCTTCACAGAATCATAATCTGAGGACAGATCTTCGTCCAAGGTCATGTAAACTTTCTGGGCCTTACCTAACAATTTACTCTGAATAAGAGTGGTCCAATACTCCTTTGGCCACTCCAACCTTGAGGCTATCCTCTCAAAAGAAACAAAAAACTCTGCCACGTTGACTTCCTGAAAATTTGGGACTAACTTTAGAGCTTCACTTAGATTGATACAAGGCATTGCAGACACATTATGTTGGGAAGAAGAAGAACCCCTATTACTCAATGCTTGCATAGCAAGTTCGTGCTGTCTCTCTCTCTCTCTCTCTCTCCTCAGCCTTCAACCTTTGGAGATCTATTTCCATTCTTTTCAACTGAATCTGCCTATCTAAAATTTCTAGTGACACTGCTTCCTCCACCTGCCTAGTCTCTGGTTTACCTTCTGCCTTCATCCCCTTAACCTTTTCATAAACATTAAGAAGCAACAAGCCCTTCCTAACAGACCCAGGATTTTCAATTTCAAAAAAATCTGCTACCCTCTCTAAATCAGGCTTATTCAAGTCTGCCAACCTGTCCTGCCACCCCTCTCCACTCAAGAGCTCCGGGATATTCAAATCAGCCATAGTAAATTAATTGCACACAAGTGAATATATAAATGTATCTCACAAAATATACCCAGAAACAAACCAATACACTGAACACCAATAACCACACAAATATCCTACCACGGTCAAGAAAAAAAAAAATTATAAACACCGATCAACACAAAAATATAGGAGAGAAGGTATTACTATGCTGCAAACACCCCAAGAATCCACTCTATACACTCAAGTGACTACAGGATCCGACAGATCCTGGCAAAAGGTCGCCAAGTCTCTTAAAATACAAATAATGTCTCTAACGACCAAGTCCACAATAGGTGGAATGGCCGCAACAGTGTACAGAGATGGAATCAAGGAGGATAAAGTAAAACCGAAAATAAAACCTTAATATTTAATACAAACTTTTAGAAAGAAATGACCACTGAGCCTCTTACAAAATACATTAAATAAACACAAAAAAATCAACCACACACTGAAAACATCGAATAACAAACACACTTACACCAAATTAAGATAGACTATGCAATTACACTTTAAAGAGAGGGCCCTGAAAGTAAAAAAATGTCGAAAAGTCAGAATAACCTAACTTATTACACTGTAAACATTTATCAAAAAAAAAACTGCTTCCCTTAAGTGAGCTCTAAACAGTAGTAGTGGCAAACGCAGCCTTCAAAATCACGGGTCGAGGGGAATAATATACTCGTATATTCTTGAGACCTTACCAAACGTAAGAGAGGTCCCCTAGGCACAAATCACTGGGCTAAGGGCGTAGACAGATGAGTAAATCACTTTAACGTCGCAAGACGGTCAACGGACACGGCCGTCCGACAGGTAATCACACCTTACCAGTTGACAGAGAGGTCCCCTTGGCTAAATCACTGAACCAAGGGCGCAGTCTGAAGACCAATCAATCTCTCGAAGGAGGTCAGCAGCAGCAACTGAAGACAGGCAGATCTCGAAATCCGGAGATAATCCAAAATAAGGCAGGCCCTCACATTGTTAATGGTCCATAAAACAACTCTCTCAGTCCTCGAGAGACAGCACCGAATACAGCTCCGGATGAGAAGCCAAAACCACACGTGAAAATAAAACAAGCTCATTGTAATTAAAACTATAAAACAAGTCAGAAATGTCGGGGAGGAGGAAACAGGGTCATTACGTTCCAAAAGAATAATTACTGCCAAAGTGGCTTATTCAAAACAAATTAATTTATGTTAAATTTAACACATACTGACAATATATATATATATATATATATATATATATATATATATATATATATATATATATATAATAGAGATATATAGAGAGAGAGAGAGAGAGAGAGAGAGAGAGAGAGAGAGAGAGAGAGAGAGAGATACGACGATGTAATGCCAAATGCAAAAGTAATTCACGGTTGCTGAAGCTTTCTTCAAAGGAGATATATATATATATATATATATATATATATATATATATATATATATATATATATATATATATATATATATATATATATATATATATATATATATATATATATATATATATATATATATATATATATATATATATATATATATATATATATGTATATATATATATATATATATATATATATATATATATATATATATATATATATATATATATATATAGATATATATATATACAGATATTATAGAAAGAGAGAGAGAGAGAGAGAGAGAGAGAGAGAGAGATACGACGATGTAATGCCAAATGCAAAAAACGATATATTATATATATAATATATATATATATATATATATATATATATATATATATATATATATATATATATATATATATATATATATATATATATATATATATATATATATATATATATATATATATATATATATATATATATATATATATATATATATATATATATATATATATATATATATATATATATATATATATATATATATATATATATATATATATATATATAGAGAGAGAGAGAGAGAGAGAGAGAGAGAGAGAGAGAGAGAGAGAGAGAGAGAGAGCTACGAAGATATAATGCCTTATGCAGAAGTGATTCACGGTTACTGAAGCTTTCTTTTAAACGAGAGAGAGAGAGAGGGGGACTTTATAAACGAACTCATATTCCATTTATTCCTTTTCCTCTTTTGTTTGGGTTACAAACATCGTTTTTTTTTCTTCCGCCAGTACTTTGATTTCAGGGTTAATCTGATTCCTGAGTTCCAATATTATTTTTTATTTCCTTAAGACTGACGATGAATGAATGGGCAAATAATCTCTTTACTTCTTCGTCCTGATTTTAAAATTACTAGAATTGGATAAATGAACCGCAGGAAGACATTAATCATTAATTATTTGAAAAATGGAGAGGATTTGATAGAGAGAGAGAGAGAGAGAGAGAGAGAGAGAGAGAGAGAGAGATTCTAAAAGGCGGGATGGAGTAACCGTGAGGACCACATGGAAGAACTGCTACTGAAACATGACCTTGGAGAGGAGGGCGCATTTATCCTTGTAGAATTCCATCTGCTCTCTACTCTACTTTAGCTCCCTCTACCTACCACTGACAGCTAAATACTATTCATCAATTATGAAACATAAATACCGTAAAAAAATCTCTTTTTTTTTTTCTCAAGTAAATAAGCCAGGGTATATTATATCTTCTTCAGTTGCCATACATCAAGTCTCCATCAGGTGGGAAAGGTGCCACCTCATCGGATGACATCTCTCTGCATTTCCCCTTTAACTCCGAAATTAAATCTTAAATATATACTTGGGAGAAGCCCATTAGGATGTGTGGGAATGGTGTGTGTCTAGGTAGGGGTGGGATGGAGGAAGGATTGGGGCTTAGGAAAGAGGGGGAGGAGAAATAGTCGAGAACAAAGGTAGATATTCCTCGTTTATCCCAGCTGAAGCAATTTGGGGACAGTTAGAATTCGTTAGTAAGGCGTCGTAAAGTATATCTTAGTTTAACCAGACCACTGAGGAGGAGCTCATTAACCTTTATTTTGGAATCCGAAGCACGTTATAACGAGAAGTGAATTTTTATCATCCGAAATAAATTCCTATAATTCTTCATTGGCCTGGCGGAGAATCGAACGCGGGACCAGCAGAGTGCTAGCTGAGAACGACACCCACCCGTCCAATGAGGAACTCAGTAAGGCGTAGATCATACAAACATGGTTAGTCTAGTCTTTCTCTCTCTCTCTCTCTCTCTCTCTCTCTCTCTCTCTCTCTCTCTCTCTCTCTCTCTCTCTCTCTCTCGTGTTGGCTGTTGTTCATAGCGCTGATAAAGAACTTGCAAAAGGAGGGTTCAATGAAGGGCTTAGCACGGCGTGTAACATATAACATATAAGACATCGTTAGTCTCTCTCTCTCTCTCTCTCTCTCTCTCTCTCTCTCTCTCTCTCTCTCTCTCTGTTGTTCTTAGCCCTGATACAGAACTTGCAAAAGATAGGACTCATCGTTTTTAGACAAAAATTTCAAAAAAGAAAAATTATTTAAAATTAAATATTATGTATATTTATTTATTTCCAGACGTTAAGTGAAAGTAAATGGTGAAACTATACTTGACCATGTTATTATAGTTGCTATGATTTATAAATAATGATAATCTTGCGACAAACATAAAAAGAAACAAAATTATAAAACAGGCGGCTATAAAATGGCAAAGAAAGCATTTAATGAGCAAACATATTGCTTGTGAAGTAAAACAAAAACTTGATATTATTACACATCTAATTAATCACCAGTCCAATAAAAATCACATTAACAATGCCATCACAAGTTGTAAATAATGAGGACCAGTCCTCAGTTCGTGGGTAATAGCATTGTTTATGAATGGTATTAATGTCCGCTAAAAAGCACGTTAAACAAAGAAAAGAAGAAAAAGAAGAAGAATTATACATTACTTGTTTCTCGCTCATTGAAACTGCTCCATTCCTTCTGTCATTCTCACACATGGTAAAAATCAAATAGCACTCTTTTTGCCTCAGAAAGCAGAGCAACACGAAAAAATGTATGATTTTCGATCATAAATCTATTTTATTTCTCATCTCTTAAAACGACAAACTTCCACCCAACTTTTTCTTCAACTTCCTCACAAAGAACAATCAACTGCTCTCCCATTCTCCCCACATGTTATGATCACCTTGGAACCGTTTGGTACAAAAATGAGAAGCTGATTTTCACAGGAGCTCATTGGAGAAGGTTATTACTCTAATTGCATTGGAAGAGCTTCAATATTAGTGTCCATTAGTGCTTGGTTCCCTCGAGTTTTAAAAGGCCCGGGATTAGTTATATGTGGGAGTTATGAAAAAATACCAAACAAATGGATGGAAATACGCGAACAATACGTAACCCGTCTAGACGTAATTGCTTCACCCCCTCTCTCTCTCTCTCTCTCTCTCTCTCTCTCTCATATTTTTAATGGTTACACAGGTAGTACTTGCTGAAGCTCGGTATTTTACATAAGTAATGCGTGAAATAATGGAGATTCGAAAGCAAATGACTAGTCATCATTAAGCCCTAGTGAACAATTATCCTTCTAAGATGCTTCCTGTTCTGAATCCTAAGAGGGAAGAGTATATGTGTGTGTATGTGTGTGTGTGTGCGTGTGTGTATATTGTAACTACTTATTACATTTTTTCTTTGGTTTCTCTATACCAGTGGTTCTCAACCCTGGGGGGCGCACCCCCTTAGGGGGGCGTCAGCAATTTCCAGGGGAGGCGCGAGGCCTACGGAAAATTTAAAAACTCTAGAATTATATTCGTTATTCTCTTAACAAGAGTGAGGAAGTAATATTCAGAAGTTTATAAAAAGAATGAAAAAGTATCGCCTTCTAACGTTAGTTTCCTATAGTCTACCATTCTAGTTAGACTCGCTAGGCTTACCATTATTTTGTAGTTGTTTACCTCCCTCCCTGTCCCTCGAAACTCCTTCTCTTTCTCTTTTTTTTATTTTCCTCCTAATCTGCAAGGGGGGCGTGGAGAGAAGGACCAGCCCTTCAAGGGGGCGTGGTAATAATAAGGTTTAGAACCACTGCTCTATACCCTTAGTGGACAGATTGAGCCTCAGTGTGAAGTAAAACAGGTTTGGGGAGGTGGACGGATTGAGCTTGAGTGTGAAGCAGAATTATGCACCACTGTTATGGTAATAATGATTCGAAGCAAAGGTGCCAATACTTCTATATGCTATAAATTCACTAATGGCAACTTTTATACAGATGTGAGAGTTAGACCAGTATCAGTAATGCTTGTGTCTTCAAGGGGGAAAGTACTGCATCTCTCTCTCTCACATGAGTCTTTTTGTAAATTTGCTTGTAAATATACGAAGGGGTTGCTGTTGTTTTTTGTTTTTGTCTTTTACGATAGTATGTCGGTTGTAAATGTAATTTAAAAAAATTGCAAAGAAATATTAGAAAAAGCATGTAAAAGTAAAAAAAAAAAAAGCTACTGAATCTTCCTTCTCGTAAATTTACCTGAATATTTTACAACAAATATGCAAAAAATTTGTTACTGCTTTTGTTTCTTATCTGTTTTGATATTGTGTGAGCAGTAATAATAGTTTTACAAAATACAATGAATTTATTTATTAGAAAAAAACATATATAAGTTGGTAAAACTGACGATTGTCTTGTAAATGAGGCCCCACAAGGGGTTGTAAATAGTCATCTTCAACTTCTCGTGGAAAGTAGGGAAAATTTTGTAAAATTTTTTTGTTTATACAGTGTGAATGTACGTGTCATTCTCTTTCCATTGATGTGATTTTTTTTTTATTTTGCCGACCTCAAAGTTTCCCCGGTCTGGGGTGCTGCCCATTGATAAATTATGCCGTCCCTTAAGGGTTGTAAATTAAATTTTCATCTTTGCATAAGTCACGATAAACTGCTTGTTGGTTCTTCTCGCTCCTCTCAAGGAGTTTGTATTTATTGTTATATAGTTATATTTACCGGTTTGTTTCTCTTTTTCATATTTCAACGAGCGGAGTATCGTCTTCAGTAATTGCCTCTTTCGCCCGATGGCTTTTCGCTGTTTTTCTCGTCGCCCTTACTTGATGTGGGGGAGTTTTCCATCAGGCAAGGATGGATAGTTTCCGTTCCCCGAAGGGACTGAGGTTCACATCCTATATTTCGACTGCACTCTTCGTCATTTGTTGGCTGCAACACGACTTTTGACGCTCGCTTTTTTTTTTTTTAACGTGAGGCTGCTGTTGGTGGAGAGGGTGCATGTGCCTTGTGCCCTCTTGTGCGAACTTGTCTGTGGGTTTTGCTTTTGCCCACCTGTGAGCCTCAAGGCCCATCCCTTGCGTTGACGAGTGCACTGCCGTATCCTCCGGGAATCGTCAGGAGGCCTTCTGAGGCCGGAGAAGGGTGAGCATCCCCTTTTGCCTATATTTGTTTTCCTCTGTGAGTGGACTACCCTATCGGAGCATTGCTTCAAAGCATCAAGCGGAAGCTCCCTTAGGAGCTGTTTTAGACAGTTTCCCCGACTGAAGCAGTTTCAGTGTATTTTCACCATATTTGGTGAACATTTATTAATTGTATGAATTACGGTGTATCTCATTTGTTTTGTAAATTATTGGTGTTAAGGAAAAATTCAGTTATTAGTGTCAAGTTTCTTCGCTGTCTCCGCCTATCGTGCACACGTGAGTGAGTGTTGATTTCGTTCTACTACTGTGACATTTCTCTCTTACTCTTCGCTGTAATAGTTAGGTAGGAGATTGAGGTATGTGTGAGGGTATTGTATATGCTTGTACGCTTTTTTTTCCTAGTTCCTCAAGCAGGTTTTCGGGGACACTTTAATTATTAAGTGTCAAATTTAGGTATTTGATCTTTTTTGTTACCCTCTTTGGGCGTGTATTACCTAAAGTCTAGTGTGTGGTAAATCTTTGTTTGGATTGTCAATTGATTTATTGAACAGAGGACCTGGTTAAAAACAAAAATAATAATTTGTGGCTCTTGTTGAAGAGTTCTTAAATATATATATATATATATATATATATATATATATATATATATATATATATATATATATATATATATATATATATATATATATATATATATATATATATATATATATATATATAGAGAGAGAGAGAGAGAGAGAGAGAGAGAGAGAGAGAGAGGTATAGATATACGGGTCATTCGGCTAACGAGTTTAATAATTAGTTAATTGGATTCATATTGCCTTGCTTTACCCAAGACTCACGTAATTCTGTCAATTAAGGCTAACATTAACTCTAAAGGAAAGGTACTAAATATATCAGGTCGCCAGTTGACAACTAGTTAACAAAGAATAAAGGTTTATTTTATATCCACATGAGGACAAATACCTCAATGCTACTTAGAAATGAACGCAACAGATTTCTGTGTCTCTCAGATGCTTTATAAGGAATTTAATTGCAAGGTCGAATTGAGTCTTCTTGGTACCGGTGATGCAGATTCTTTTCCAAGAAAGAGGATGTTATTCAGGCCGAAGGTATACACAATTCTGGAAAAAAGACGTACCCAGATAATAATCTTGCACTAAAGAAACTCTCACTCGTCATTGCTTAATCACAAGGTGATGATTCTTATGTCAAGAATAATATTTTTTACACGATGGAGGATAAATTATGCGACTTTACTAGACAACAATAATTGTACTTGATAGATAACTTCAGAAATGGGATATGTTTTACTAGGACCTCTAGTCAGTGACTGTTTAAGAGAGGAAAATTTGAACAAGGAAAAATAAGAGTTTCAGTTGAAGGGAAAGAGAACTGAGAGTAATTGTCAGATCAGACTTACTGTTGATTGAGTTAATGCAATGGTCAATTGCATGAGATTCCTTGGTCCGTTTGGAATAACAATTTTCTTCCTCGTGTTGAACAAATGAGGAGACAAAGGATACTTAGAGGAAGTACGAAATACGTCCGTGTTCTGTAGCAGCTGAGTTGAGAGTCTCGCGACCGTGGGGTAGCTTCTCTTTGTTTGCTTTAACTCCTAGCAGGGCCTGACCTGAAATGACAATAGACTCGCCAGTACACAGGATAGAGAAAAGTGAGTTTTAAGAACAGTATAACTAAGGTCTGTCCTAGCAAAACTGTATCCCCTCAATGACTCTCTAAGTTAAAAATTTCACGCATAGGCCAGGAGTGCACATATTTTGAAAACAGCCCCTGGATCCTTGCATACTTCTTCGCATGTGAACAGCCTGCATTGTCTGCCCTCTTACTTTAATAAAGGTAAATTTTATTATTCGATTAAGAAGCAAGGAAGAGAGGTCAAACAGTGAAAGTTTATAATAGCTTCCCCCTTTAAGAAGGCATTCACTCCCTTTCTGGCGTGAAGGCCTGTACTAAGCAAGCTGTTTGCCTTGAATACTTTACTCTTTTTCCTGAACAGATTTTACCCTTCTAATGCGGCTAGTTAAGGATCTACCTGGCTCTAGAATGGGTTATGAGCTTTAATAAATTACTACAGAATCATAATACTACTCAAAGGTGTCTACGGATATCCGTAGCACCAATGTAAATGACAATGAACTAGCTAAATTACAATACTCTTGCAAGGATACAGTTTCTTACACTAGAATGTACAATAATAATAAGCAAAGGGTCAACCTGAAGTTCTTTAAATGAGTTTTTATACTTGCACGAGAGAGGTGCCCATTCCTCCTTGGTTTTATATGGAAAATGCTTTCCTCAACTGAGATAGTATGCCATGTGTGTTATGAGCTCAAGGGCTCTATTTTCAATAGTTACGATGACTGGCTTCACAAGTTATACTTAGTTACTGCTGCTCATTACAAGATTTCAACCACAAGGTTACTACTACTACTTACTGAATCTGTCTAGGCTGTTACTAAGGCAAAAATCATGCTGGCTACCTCCTCTGGGCAGGAGCCAGGATCACTCTGAGATGTAAACGCACTATGACAAGGAGGCATGAGTGCCAAGGGGAGCTCGTGGCTCTGGCAACTACTTGGCTCTCTTCCATCCCTTCTTCTCCTTCTTGGGTTCCTCCAAGGCCTGTCTATGACAGTCCTAGGAGGTGATGAAGGCAGCAGCTCTGGGGAAAGGCCAGAAGGGCCATTGGGTGCAAAGTCAGGGGTAACCTCAGAGGCTACTGGAGGGCTCCCTACTACGGCTGTTGTGACAACTGGAGCAAGAGCGGTCTCGTCCTCTGCATCCGGAGAGGCCAGTTCCTGGTCTCCCAGAGGTGTAGCACTTCGATCCACCAGAGGTTCATCCTCTGAGGACGGATGTGGTGAGGAAGAAGAAGTACCGGGTACCGGAGGCTCACAAGTTGTGAGGATCAAGGATTCCACTCACTATGCCAAGGTGGTGAGGTAGCATGCCCCAAGGTGTCGTGACCTGGAGCTCGACTGTGGGGATTGATTTGGTGTGACCCTCTACGCATTTCATCTCCCACTGAGTTTGCTCATCAGCAATGGCACAGGCTGGCACTTGGGGCCTGTCAATCAGGCTAACATCTGTTTCAGTGTCCACCGTAACCGGTAGGGCCACTGGCAGGATAGAGCCATCAACGGGTGTTGGGATGGACTGGGTATATTGCCTGGAAGTGGAAGAAGGAGAACTTTCATTCATTGCATGGCATGATGGCAGTGAGATTTTGGTTCTCTTTCTGGAAGCTCTGCATATCTGTATAATTTTTTTTTCTTGAGCATACAAATGATTGTAATGGCTCAGTGACTGGTGTCTTTCGTTCAGTTGATCAGTTCCCATCATCTTTAGTGTTGGTGACATACATACGCCATAAAAGGTTATCTGAGACATACATAATTTTCTTTCATTGTTGGTTACAGTAAAAGGGTAATTTTGACTGAAACAGAATGAATGTGTGTTTATAAAAGAAGGCCAGTAAAATATAATATCTGAAAAGTCAGTAGTCTAAGCCTAGCTGGTGCTACTGTGGCTTGTTTTCTAGGCGTCACTTCCTCCAAGGTGCTAGTACAGTACTGTGGCGGAAGTTCCTTGGGAGGTCGTGTTGAGTACTAGCCCCTCGGGGATCAAGGTGTTATATGCATCCATTCCTATGTTGGGTGGTCGACAAATTATATTAATAAAAGATATCTTCGTGCAGCCGTCTACTTTACATTGACCATACAGTGTTTAGTATTAGCACCTTGGAGTAGGTGGCGCATAGATAACAAGCCGAAGTAGCACCGCCTAGCTTCAGTGGTCCAGGCTTCATGTTTCAGCGGGAAACAAAAGGTGATTTTGAATTTTACTGACTTGGATATTACGTTGGTATCAGAGTAAAGTTATTTTTATATGCGTGCAACGGAACTGGACACAGAATAAAATTTGAATGATAAGAAAATATTGCGATGTGAACAGTCTGTAGGCATAATCATCTAAGTGTAGCCTGGGTTATTTACTGAGATGAATCATATTACTGAAAGCTCATTTGTGTTAGACCTGAGTAGAATGCTTGAGACAAGCTCGCCTTTTGTGTGCTTGTGTTAGTATATTATCGATACAGATCCGTGCACTGTAGGAATTACTCAAGGATCTTAGCAGCGTCCCTTCGGCCCCTAACTGCAACCCCTTTCATTCCTTTTACTGTACCTGCATTCATATTTTTCCTTCCATCTTACTTTCCTTCCACCCTCGCATAAGAATTCTTTCATAGGGCAGCTGCTTCGAGGTTTTCCTCCCGTTTCCACCTTTATACTGACCTTTCTACTTTCTATTTCCCTTTCAGCGCTGAATTACCTCATAGGTCCCAGTGCTTGGCCTTTGGCCAAAATTTTATATTCCATTCTCTCTCTCTCTCTCTCTCTCTCTCTCTCTCTCTCTCTCTCTCTCTCTCTCAAACACACACACACACACACACACACACATGCACGCAGACAATGCGATGAAGGGCATGAAAATGTGGAGAGTAACGTATTCCTATTTTATGTAAATTTAAGCCACGTAATTTTGAGTCTAGGGTTTCACATACTCTGTTTTTTTCCCAAAAAGTACCGTTATTATAGATTCATTGGTATTCCTCATTGCTACCACGTAGGGGTGAGTGAATATTTTAAGAGAATACTCATTTACTGAATATTCTGCGGATTTTCGACTGAATATTCACCGAATATTCACCCGTTCATAATTTGTGGTCCGTTGAACTTGCATGGAACAAATGATTCCCTTTTAGACTCTATGTATAAGAAAAGTGTTTCGGTTCAAGTTACTGGATAAAATTCAGCGTTATTCTATTACCTGTTATTTAGATTCACCAAATATAAAACTCATTCTGTTTTGAGGCAATGGTTCTATAGCAGAGCTTATTTTTAATGATTTTTGTATGAATACCATTGTTTTTTATTAAAGGAAGTCTTCGTTTGTCACTTATAAAAAGTGGCCTATGATTTAATTAGCCGTTTTTTTTTCCTTGAATGAAAAAAAATATCTTTTTTTCCAGAGTATTTTTTAAAATTACTTATTAGTATATCTGGTGGTAACCATTTGTTACGGGTTGCAGTCATATAAAGTAAGAATTGTCAGTACCTCTTCGAGGTAAAGTAAGAAATGCGTGTAAGCCTCGAGTTAACCTCAGTGAGGTATTTTTGATATGGAGTGTGCTGGGTTCCAGTACAGAAAGTAAGAAACGTAAGTACCTCATCGAGGTAAAGTAAGAAATATATTTAAGCACTGGAGGTAACCTCAGAGAAATATTATCAATATGAAGGGGTCTGGGATGCAGTCATTTAAAGTATGGACTATAAGTATCTCATCGACGTAAAGTAAGGCATGCATGTGAACCGCTGGAGGTAACCTCGGAGAGGTCATTCCTGAATGGATTCTGTCACTCTTCTGCCACTCTCTCCAAAGGTCACTTACATCACTGATGTCAGACCAGTTCATTCAAATTGTTAACCTTTGCTTTAAGACTGAGTGAGTCTTGTGCTTGCACGGGTTCTTTCTTCCAAAAGACGCCCGTGAATGCAATTGAGGGGTCTGTGATGTAGCTGAAAGAAGTGGTATTACTGGAAACAAAGGATACATTAGATTAGTTAACATTTTTAATCCTTCTTTGCTAGATTGTGTTTGTATAAAACCGTTATTTATCACTGGATCAATGTAGTTTTTTTATATGTTATACCTACTTGTACAAAGATAAATCTGTGCGAGTTTCATTGAATTCGGACTGTTATTTTTTTATGAATAAAAATTATATATCAGAAAAAAAATTAAATTCTATTTTTCTCAAAAGTACTGAATATAATTAATAACAAATTTCCATGAATCTTGTTTATTACAATATAAACAAAATCTATGAAGGATTTTTTCCATGTTTTCAATATTTTTTTATAAATATATATATAAATATACATTTTTAAAGTTTGAAAAAATATAAAAATTGAAAATAAACTTTAGAAAAAACTCCTCCATACGAAATATTGTAAATTTATTCCTCTTTATAACGATGTATTTGGATTTGAAATCGGTTGATAAATAGCGGAGAAAAATAGCTTTGAATGTCAATAAGTATAGTTTTGAGATATCGATGCCCAAAGTTTGAAGTGAGATTATGAAGGAAAACAAAACATTATTGCTTTCATTAGCAGTTGTCGCTATTGATACTTATTTGGAACTACTCTAAATTACTTGAAGAACAACTACCTTTCTTACCCGATACAATTTCTGCTCATTACCGCAAGCATGGCCCCAAGTCCCCCGCCCTAATTAGGGGTATTAATCACTCAAGGTGAGGGTGTCAGGAGGTACCACCTCCTTCCTTGTCGCCTGGTTTAACTTTTGCGGATTCTAAAAAGCTCCTCCCTCATAATCTTCACTTTTTTCTTCTTTTTTCTTCTGTCTCTTATTCTTCGGTTTTCGTTTCCTGATTCTTTCGTTATCCAGACTTTTTAAGTGAAACAACTGACTAAATAAGGAAATAAATTCTCTTAAGTATCAGCGACCAAATAAAATAAAAGTCTATAAATACAAGTGATGAAATAAATCACGAAAGTCTTTTAAGGAGTGACCAAATAAGTAGCGAAGCTATTAATTAACAGTGACCTCATAAAAGTTTCCAAGTATGTTTAAGCAACAACAACCAAATAAACCAGCAAAATCTGTTAAATAGTGATCAAATAGATATGAAGTCTGTTAAGTAACAGCAATCGAATAAAGTAGCAAAGTCTGTATAGTAACATTGACTTCATAAAGAAGCAAAGTCTGTTAAGTAACAGTGACCTAACAAAGTAACAAAGTCTGTTAAGTAACAGCAAAAAATAAAGTAACAAAGAATTTATGTAACAGCTACCAAATAAAGTAGCAAAGTGTTAAGTAACTGCAACCAAATAAAATAGCAAAGTTTATTAAGTAAAAGTGACATCATGAAGTAGCCAAAACTGTTAACTAACCGTGGCATAAAGTAGAAACTGTTAAATAAAAGTAACGAAATAAAACAGCAAAAGTCTGATCATTAATAGCGACCAAATTAAGTGAATCATTAGGTAACCACGACCTCATAAAGTGGCAATATCAGTTAAGTATCATGAACTCATAAAGCAGCAAAGTCTGTATAGTAACAGAGATCTCATAAAGTAGCAGAGTCTGTTAGTAAGATAAACCAAATAAAGTAGCAAAGTCTATTACACAACTGTGACCTCATAAGAAGCTCAATCTGTTACACAGCTTAGTGACCTCGCAGTACTTAATGTCTGTTTAAGTGACAGCCACCTCTTAAGTAAAAGCAAACCGTAAAATATCAATGTTTGTTAAGTAAACACGACAAATAATGTCGAAAAGTCTGTTGAGTAACATCAAACACAAAAAAGGTAATGTCTGTTAAGTAACAATAACCCAAATAAATCTGCAAAGTCTGTTAAGTAAAATAACCTCATAAAGTAGTAAATTCTTTTATATGAATATTGAACTCATTAAGTATCACAAGTATTTAAGTAACAGTGATGGGAAAATAAAAAGTAGGAAGGTCTGTTGGTGGCAGCGACCAAATAAAGTAGCAAACTCTCTTAAGTAACAATGACCAAATAAAAAGTATCCAAGGCTGTTTTATAACAGTGATCGAAATAAATTATCAAGGTCTATTAAGTATGCATGACCTCATAAAGTAGCAAAGTCTGTCAAGTAATAGCAACTAAATAAAGTATCACAGTCTGTTAACTAAAGCGACCCTATAAAGTTGCAAATGCTGTCAAGTAAGTGACAAAAAAAGTAGCATAGACTGTTTAGTATCTGAAACCAAATAAAGTTACCAAACTGTATTTAAGTAACAGCACCCAAATAAGTTGCAAAGGCTGTAAAAAGTAACAACAAAACCTCATCAAGCAAAAGTTTCTTAAGTAACAATGACCTCATAGGGTAGCAAAATCTGTTAAGTAACAGCAACGAAATAGAGTATCAAAGTCTATTAATTAACAGGAATGAAATAAAATACCAAGGCTGTTAACAAACTGCAACCAAATAAAGTAGGAATGTCTGTTCGGTAACATCAGCCAAATAAAGTAGCAAATCCTTTTATATAAAAGTTATAAAAAAGTAGCAAAGCCTGTTAGTAACAGCAATCTCATAAAATAACCAAAGAGTGTTAATTAACAGCAACCAATTAAAGTATCAAACTCTGTTAAACAACAGTGACATCATAAACTAGCAAAGTCCGCTAAACTAATAGTAACTTTCATAGATAGTAAAGTCTGTTAAGTAACAGTAACC
>NC_089756.1:119799-149799 GCF_040412425.1 Macrobrachium rosenbergii | reverse complement strand
AATTATATACACAGTATATACTACAGTATGTTTGATAACCCAATTGTGTTTTAACCCAATTAACAATGAGTCTTTGAAAAACAAATTACACACACACTCTCTCTCTCTCTCTCTCTCTCTCTCTCTCTCTCTCTCTCTCTCTCTCTCTCTCTCTCTCTCTCTCTATATATATATATATATATATATATATATATATATATATATATATATATATATATATATATATATATATATATATATATATATATATACATATACATACATATAAGTATGTGTATGTATGAGTGTGAATAAAGAACATTAAAATAAACGACACCAGAATTAAATACACGCAATTCACAAAATTAAGAAACCTAGGGAAATAATAAAAATAATTCCATTACAAACATACAGTATTGTACTGATTCATAAGGAGTGAGCAGCAAAGGATCTGCTCGAATACTGACATCTCCCTTTTCGTTCAATGAAATCCATATAAGGAGTGATGCCAGCAACCTCATCCCATAAATCAACGCTTTGAAACTTGCAAAAAAAAAAAAAAAAAAAAAAAGAGCTATTAGGCGTCTGGTGTGGGGAGCAACGGGTCGAAATGAGACCTGGGAATCCACCAGGGAGAACGAGACATTCCCGCTCACATTCCCGTCAATTCCTGAAGCTCCTAACGGGAATACAAGGATGAAATACGAGGAAAACGTCTTTTTCAAAAAAGAGTAAATAATACTTGTTCTTCATTCGAGAGCGACTCAGACTTCGCTGCCTAAAAGAGGAACTGTCTTCCACGCTAGAGTTTTTTATGGAAAACATCCAGACGACGCAGGCCATTATAACCGTTATGGATGGAGCATTTCTCATTGTTTATATGAAATACTTCTCCAGAATATTTGTTTATTTTTAATGCTCGTTTTCGCAACGAAAAGTTCGGAATATACCTTTTTATATTTTCATAAAACAAATATTGCATTGTGGTTTGTAATTCTGAATTAAACATTACCGATTAAGCACTTGACAACTTTAAAAGGCATGCTCCAATTTCCACGCTAATCACTAAGTACTATAGGTAAATGATACAGACTTACAGACGTACAACACCCAGAATCAAATATTAAATTACAAATAATAATAATAATAATAATAATAATAGTAATAATAATAAAAATAATAAAATTGAAATTTGTAGAGGTCTGATTCCACAGAGAGGAAGGTTAAAAAAACCAGAGAAAAAGGAGAAAGAAATTCAGAGATCGGCACCAGAGTATTTCTCATTTCTACAAACCCTGAGAAGAGGTGGTTTGACGGGTGTTCAGAAGACGCTTGAGGAAGCCTCATTCAGTATTTACTTTCTAATATCCTGTTCTATTGTATATAAATTCATAGACATCCATTCATTTACTTAGTAATCTATCAGCTCACCGATGGATGTATTCAGGTATCTTTTAATTTAGCGTAAATTCTACAATATTAATTCTACATCACCGTCGCAAAAATAAGGAATTCCAATTTGCATTTTGTGAGTGACACGGCTCTCTGCTGATAGAATGTGAGTGACACGGCTCTCTGCTGATAGAATGTGAGTGACACGGCTCTCTGCTGATAGAATGTGAGTGACACGGCTCTCTGCTGATAGAATGTGAGTGACACGGCTCTCTGCTGATAGAATGTGAGTGACACGGCTCTCTGCTGATAGAATTCATCCCGATGAGATGATAACGGCAATGTGTAATTCAGTGACACGGCCATTCATTCTGATTTGTTCATGTGATTATTCATGGCGCTATCAGTGAGCAACAAATACACAGTCCCTTACGGATAGAAAGCATCCCCTTCCTTTCCCCTGCTACATAGAACTTCCCCTTCCACAGGGATCCTCTTGCTGACACCTTCATCCGCTCCTCCCCTCTCCCTTCCTAGAATGAGCCCTTCCCCTACCTTCCACCCCTAGAACGTGATACACCAATTCTGCCGATAGTCTCCTTATCAAGGCCCAACCCCACCCCGATACAACCAATCACCACCACCTCCCGTCTGTAGGAATCCCCCCACCCAGCACACACGGCCTCAAATCCCACCCCCGATAGATCCTGGGCCTCCCCCTTCCCGATAGCACACCAATCCACTCCTCCTCCCGATAGAACGAGTGAACTCCACGGCTCTGGCTGATAGAACAATCCTCCCCTCACGTCTCCTGGGATACACTCCCCCTGAGTGAACACCCATTCCTGAAAGAACCCTGAATGACACGGATAATGATTCATAAAACGTGAATGGGGGGGAAGAAAGTGAACTCTTGATAGAAATGCAGGTGAAACGGAAAGAAAAATATTAATTAATTGTTCATTTTCATATTTTCCCGCTGATAGAACGTTCAGTTCAGGCAGTATTTTTGATAGATTGTGGTGATGGAATTTTTGTTTTGTTTGTTGCTTTGAGTGAAATATCATGGTGTTTTTTGATGGGGGTGAACGGGGGAGTGACACTGGTCATATTCACACTGTTTTTATTACCAAATGCACTGAATACTAAATACGGCACTGATATGGAACGCAAGTGAGTGACCACCTCTCAAGCATAAAAAGTCCAGGGACATTTAATGATAAACGTATATACATATATATATATGATATATATATATATATATATATATATATATATGATAGAAATGATGGACACCCATCAAACATACACTAATCTCTGAAAACACAAATGAAGTCACTGCTGACCAAGAACAATAGGTGGAATGGCTGCAACAGAGTGTACAGAGATGGAATCAAGGCTGATAAAGTAAAACCGAAAATAAAACCTTAATATTTAATACAAACTTTTAGAAAGAAATGACCACTGGCCTCTTACAAAATACATTAAATAAACACAAAATTCAACCACACACTGAAAACATCGAATAAACACACTTACACCAAATTAGAATAAGCTATACAATTACACTTTAAAGAGAGGGCCCTGAAAGTAATAGGATGTCGAAAGACAGAATAACCTAACTTAATACAGACTAAATGTTTATAAAAAAAACTGCTTCCCTTAAGTGAGCTGTAAACAGTAGAAGAGTGCAAACGCAGCCTTCAAATCACGGGTCGAGGGGCATAATATATATACCGAGACCTTACCAAACGTGAAGAGAGGTCCCTAGGCAGTATTACTGAACCAAGGGCGTGAGACAGAAGATAGAATCACTTTAACGTCGCTGATAGCGATCAACGGACACGGCCGTCCGACAGGCAATCACACCTTACCAGTTGGAAGAGAGGTCCCCTTGGCAGTGTTACTGGACCAAGGGCGTGGACTGAAGAATAAATCAATCTCCCAAAGCAGCAGCAACTGATGAAAGGCAGGTATCGTAATCCAGAGATAGTTCAAAATCAATCAAGAATAAGGCAGGCCCACACAATGCTAAAGGTCCAGAAAACAACTCTCTCAGTCCTCGAGAAACAGAACGAATACAGCTCACGGAGAAGCCAAAATAGAACGTGAAAATAAAACAAGCTCATTGTAATTAAAACTAAACAACAAGTCAGAAATGTCGGGGAGGAGGAAACAGGGTCATAACGTTCCAAAAGAATAATTACTGCTGATAAAGTGGCTTATTCAAAACAAATTAATTTACGTTAAATTAAAACATACTGACACCTCCTCACTGATAGAACAAAAAAAATTTTCCACAAGAAAATTTTTGACAAAGTATTGAACTTAACTCAAAATTCAAAGAAATATATAAAAATGCTAATAGAAAAATAAACATAGCAATTCGCTGATATGAAATAAAACAGGGTCAATAAGAAAAAAATTCAAGTCCAATGACAAAACTCAAAAGTGATTGAAAATACTATATCACATTGCCGGCCAAAAATAACGTGGCAAAAATTTTGTACCACTTTAGAACAGTCAATAGATATCAAATCTTAACCTTAATATTATGACTTAAAACTAATACAAGTAAATAATTTATAGTGACCACGCCAAAAATAACATCAGTATCAACATATGAAGAAATATGGTAATATCCCCATGAACTCACAAGTGGAGCGGTGGGCATTCAGGTTAGCAGAACAGCAATATTAACAAGACTAACCTATTATTAGACTAAACCTAGATAACCAACAACCAAAAATATAAATCGACCACAATGGGGTAGTGTTACCGCAACCAAGGTCACCACTCATACACCAGCCTGTAGCGCCTAAAAACGGCCACTTCCCAGACCCGTGAGCCCGTGACCTGGCTAAATTATTCTGAAAACACAAATATCAGTCAAACAAAATAAGGACCAAAACCTTAATAAATTGTTAAATGAGTCTAGGTCACCACCTTCCACACCCAAGTGACTACACCAGGATCCGACAAATCCTGGCAAAGGTCGCCAAATATTAAGGCCCATGCCCATCAAACACACACTAATCTCTTTAAAACACAAATGAAGTCACAAACGACCAAGTCCACACAATAATGGAATGGCCCAACAGGTGTACAGAGATGGAATCAAGGAGGATAAAGTAAAACCGAAAATAAAACACCTTAATATTTCCCGTCTTTTAGAAAGAAATGACCACTGAGCTCTTACAAAATACATTAAATAAACACAAAATTCAACCACACACTGAAAACATCGAATAAACACCCTTCCCAAATTAAGATAGGCTATACAATTACACTTTAAAGAGAGGGCCCTGAAAGTAATAGGATGTCGAAAAAGACAGAATAACCTAACTTAATACAGACTAAATGTTTATAAAAAAACTGCTTCCTTTATGAGCTGTAAACAGCCAAAAAGGCAAAATTCAAATCACGGGTCGAGGGGCATAATATATATACTCGAGAATTAAAAAGTAAGAGAGGTCCCCTAGGCAGTATTACTGAACCAAGGGCGTAGACAGAAGATAGAATTTGTTTTAACGTCGCAAGACGATCAACGGACACGGCCGTCCGACAGGCAATACCAGTTGGCAGAGAGGTCCCCTTGGCAGTGTTACTGGACCAAGGGCGTAGACTGAAGAATAAATCAATCTCCCAAAGCAGCAGCAACTGATGAAAGGCAGGTATCGTAATCCAGAGATAGTTCAAAATCAATCAAGAATAAGGCAGGCCCACACAATGCTAAAGGTCCAGAAAACAACTCTCTCAGTCCTCGAGAAACAGCATAAAATACAGCTCCGGATTTAATGATAAAACCACATGAAAATAAAACAATCATAATTAAAATAAACAACAAGTCAGAAATGTCGGGGAGGAGGAAACAGGGTCATAACGTTCCAAAGAATAATTATGCCAAAGTGGCTTATTCAAAACAAATTAATTTACGTTAAATTAAACACATACTGACAATATATACATACATATACATATAAAATTGGAGTCTCCCTAGATACAAAATATATATAAATAACTGGAGTCTCCATAAATACAACTTAATAAACAGTAAAAAAACATCTGAAATTAGATGTCACGCTTTTTCTCTCTCTCTCTCTTGGCGTCTCACTAATTATCCTTTTTCACATGCTTTGGACTCATCCCTTTCAAACATGGAATCTTTCTTCTATTTCCCTTCCTCCTGAATTTCTTCCTCCCCATCCGACATATGTAAGGTTTTTCTTCCCCTTTCTTCTCATTGCTAATTATCCTATTCTCTTTTATTTCGCGTTTCTTTGATTTAAAGTTAACCAAGGTACGAGATCAAAACGAACTGAAGATTTCACGCTCTCTCTCTCTCTCTCTCTCTCTCTCTCTAACAAACACACTCACACTCACACACACACACACACACACACACACACACACACACACACACACAACTGAGTTAGTATCCTTCACAGGGGTCAAGAAAGCTGATACCACGCAAGATAAAAATACAAAAAAATGAATCGAGACTTGATAAGCAAATTTAAGAATTGTGAAAACACAACAAATATGTATCAATAAAATAAAGTTATGACGGTAGATGGCATGAAGAAAGACAACGTATGCTCGTCAACAAGGAAGATATGACGACAGATGGAATGAAGATGCGATGGAACAGATGATAAAGATGAATGAAATGAAGGAAACAGGAGTGAAAGTATAAACAATAATTTTTCATTTACCTTATTTACGACCGCCAATGTTACCCGTTTCCGCCGGGGAAAGGCTCTGAACTGTAGTTCGTGGGCTCTCTGGAGAGTCTGAGCTGTTGGGAAGAAAAAAAAATGTTTAAATATTTAACTACTATATATTCTCAGCTATTTAAAATAATTAAGTAGCTATTTGATGACTACTGCACTCTCTAATTGCTTTGATATTTTAAATTTTAATTGACAGATAGTCTTTGTGGTTATGTAATAACATTTTCTTGTAAAGTGCAGACATTTTCCTTCCTCTCTCTCTCTCTCTCTCTCTCTCTCTCTCTCTCTCTCTCTCTCTCTCTCTCTCTCTCTCTCTCTCTCTGTCTCTGTGTGTGTGTGTGTGTGTGTGAAAAGGAGAAAAGAAGCCCGACTTGAGACATGACGAAATGTATGAACACTTCAAAAAATTCTGTTATTATGCCCAAGTAAATAATTTAAAAACATGTACATACAGTTCTTTAAATACTGCTATGACAGTTGTAGCATCGCAATACCTATTCAATATGTTAGATAAGAACCAATTGCATTTGCAACTCAAATTGGCTAAATTTCAAGTTTTTATCAGTGGCATCATATCCAAATTCAAATTAGAAAGTAAACTTCAGAGGCGAAACGGAAACATAATTGATAACATAAAATCGAGAAACGGAAAGTTTAAAAAAAAACCGATAATAAAAACGTATTTATTTTTCGAAACCTGATTACTCAGTGCATATCAAAAGGAATATCCAAATTTATTTTATACACAACTACTATGTAAACAATCGTCAGGTGTACTGATCGAATTAGGCAATGAAATCAAAGGGCTAATTCCAGTGCAGCCCAACACCCAAATATTTTATGACTTTAACCGATTGACTTCAAAGGGTAATATCACAGTGCTGTAAGTGTAAACATTTTATTATCTATCCGTTTACTGATAGACTGCCAAACAAATTCTTCGGGCGAAACACACTTTTTTTCACTGACATGAAAAGTGTCAATAATGTAAATTAAAGAATATATATCAATTTAAAATGCTATTTACGGACGCTACGTACCGTTCTGGTTCAGTCAAAGATATAATACCTTCATTCTGCATATTAATAACTACAGCGTGTAGTGATAAGAGAGGCTAATCCCGGGTTAGATGATTGTAGACTATCAGTGGTAGCCTAACCGTAGACTATCAAAAGTAGTCTAACAATCGAAGACTATCAAAGGTAGTCCAACAACTGTAGACTATCAAAGGTAGTCTAACCGAAGACTATCAAAGGCAGTCTAACAGCCGTAGACTATCAACAGTAGTCTAACAACCGTAGACTATCAACGATAGTCTAACAACCGTAGACTATCAATAGTCTAACAACCATAGACTATCAAAGGTAGTCTAACCGTAGCCTATCAAAGGTAGTTTAACAATCGAAGACTGTCAAAGGTAGTCTAACAACCGTAGGCTATCAAAGGTAGTCTAACCATAGACTAACAAAGGTAGTCTACCCGAAGGCTATCAAAAGCAGTCTAACAACCGTAGACTATCAAAGGTAGTCTAACCATAGACTATCAAAGGTAGTCTAACCATAGACTATCAAAGGTAGTCTAACCATAGACTATCAAAGGTAGTCTAACCGATGCCTATCAAAAGTAGTCTGGCCGTAGACTATCAAAGGTAGCCTAACCATAGGCAATCACAGGTAGTGTAACAACTGTAGACTATCAACGGCAGTCTAACCACAGACTATCAAAGTCAGTCTAACTGTAGACTATCAAAAGAAGTCTAACTGTAGACTGTCAACGGTAGTCTAACCGTAGCCTGATAAGCTACACCCGGCAAACTTTGGATCGAATCGCAAAGTTTCTGACAAGTAAAATGCTGTACAATTGTACCATCCATTTTCACTTCTCTCTCTTTCTCTCTCTCTCTCTCTCTCTCTCTCTCTCTCTCTCTCTCTCTCTCTCTCTCTCTCTCTCTCTTGTCGCTAGTTATTTGTGAATCCTTTGTGTGTCTTTTCCATGCCTGCATTGCAACACCATGAACTAACTAACCGTTGCATTTCGACGCTAAAACTGAATGGATGGAAATGGGGACGAGCAATTGAATTCTTTAACTATTGTTTACCTGGGCACTGCGAACGCAAACATGTATAATTCTATTTATTTCGAAACGCAGCGTCCACCAGCGCCCACTGCCCTTCAGTGAAAAGATTGCGAAGCGTGTAATTCATCACTAACACAATTGGAATCCGTGAAAATTATCATGCAAACTGTTATCAGGATATGACTGACAAAAACAAAATGGCGTCCTCTGAATGATGCGAAATTGCAACGGGAAATGCAAACTCGAAATTCTTTTTGATATAAAGCCGATTGTCACTCGGCGTAAAAAGGTGAATGTTTTCTTTTTGACCATTTTTTTTTATCGCTCGTCATTGATATGTGCAGTATATTTTGCGCTTTGATAATGCGATATGCCGCGGTTAGTTTCACTTTAAGCTGTGTATGGGTTTGTGCTTTCAATGTAGGTCAGTTTATAAATGCATGCATATAACAGTACAGGTTATTATTCATTCATATATATATAACAGCAAAAGTCATACACAGTCCCACACCATCGAATGGAGTGGGGTTGCAGGGCAGGGTGGCTAGTTCCTTTCTTAGATATGCGCCACCCAGCTAATCACAAATGCCCATTTGCAGCTGGGTCAAATGTCTGGCCATCAATTGAATTGAACTGAATATAGAGCTTAGGCCAAAGGCCAAGTACTGGGACCTATGAGGTCATTCAGCGCTGAAACGGAAGCTGACAGTAAAAGGTTTGAAAGGTGCAACAGGAGGAAATCATCGCAGTTGCACTGTGAGTCAATAGTTAGGAGAGGGTGAAAAGTAAGATGGAAGAAAGAGAATATGAAAGGGGATACAGTAAAAGGAACGAAAGGGTTGCAGCTAGGGCCCGAGGGCAAGCTGCAAAGAACCTTAAGTAATGCCTACACTGCACCGCATGAGGTGCACTGACGGCACTTCCCCCCAAGCGAGAATCGAATCCGTGACCTCGCAAATGGTAGCTAAGTGCTCAACTGATGATTGACCATGTATCATTTTTAAGAGTATATAATTCTTATGTCACTGAGACAGCTTCCTTGAGAAATTCTACATGTTTCTGCCCACCCACGAGACTTTCCTTTACGGAAGAATAACTGTAATCAAGACAATAAAAGGACTGGTCAGATATTATGAATATCAGTGAAAAAATTACCCTTGTGTCTGAATCTTAAGGTAAAAGTTTTTCCTGTTATTCAGGGTGGCATGAATTCAGTTATAACTCTCTGCACAATTCAAAATTCATTAATGTTTGCTAACATTAGGAACAGGTCATAAAAATAACTTCTTTTACTTAAAGATGTCACAATTTCGACAAAAGTTCTCACTAAAAGCAAAAAATGACAACAGAACAAAATATAACACGGATGAGTAAACGAACATTTATAGTTAGTGTAACCGAGAATCGAGATTTCATAATATTTAAGAGTAAGTTGACCAGCAATTTTATCAAACATTTTCCCAAAATCCTATTTTTTAAGCAGCTACATCATAAGCAATGCGTCGAAAATGGACTATTTTGACGTAGTTATATGATCGAATTGGGACGAAATTGACCTGAAGTTAATTTTACTTTTATGATAAAATTTAGACGAAACTGACTTGAAACTAATTTTACTTTATGTAATAAAACCTAGACGAAACTGACTTGGAGTTAATTTTACTTATGATCAAATTTAGACGAAACTGACTTGAGGTTAATTTTACTTATATGATCAGATTTAAATGAAACTGACTTGAAACTAATTTTACTTTATATAATAAAATTTAGACGAAATTGACTTGAAGTTAATTTTACTTATATGATCAAATTTAGACGAAGCTGACTTAAGATTAATTTTACTTATGTAATCAAATTTAGACTAAACTGACTTGAAGTTAATTTTATTTATATGATCAAATTTGGACGAAACTGATTTGAAGTTAATTTTAGTCCCTACTTATATGATCAAATTTAGGCGAAACTGACTTGAATTGAACCTTACTTATATGATCAAATTTGAACTAAACTGACTTGAGATTCATTTTAAACGTCTGATAAAGCCAGCATAACCACCGGGGCATTTCCAATCCCGAAAATAAGCCGAAATTGAAAAAAAAAAAAAAAAAAAAAATGGGGGAGGTCAAACTTGGGAAAGGAAAACTCCGCGCAAAGTTCTTTACAGATTAAACTTTGATTACAAAGTCCTGCTCCCTCTCTGACTAGGCCACTTTATCTCTCAATCCGAGTAACTTTAATTACTTGTACAGTTTTCTCTTTTTATCTTTTTTTTTTTACTTAAGTGAGAAGTCCCTCCTCCTCTCCCCTATCCCCCCCCCAACAATAGACATTAGTCACACGTTACCAAACGTTGGATTTTGTTGTAATTTACTTGTTTTTTTATTTTTTTAGTAATTTACTTATTTTTTAATTTTTTTGCAGTAATATCCTTATTTTTTTTATACTTTTGTAGTAATTTACTTATTTTCTTAATTTTCATAGTAGTAATTTACTTTACTTACTTTTGCAGTAGATTTTTTTTTTACTTTTGTAGTACTTTACTTATATTTTTTTTATATATTTTTAGTAATTTACTTATTCTCTTATGTCTGTATCTACTTCGATATTAACTCTTGCTTCCTAATGAGGACCATATTCTTTGGAAGCTTGAATTTCAAGTCAATGGCCCCTGTGAGAGGCTTGTTCCATATGAACAGGGTCCATCTTCTGAATAATAATAATAATAATAATAATAATAATAATAATAATAATAATAATAATAATAATAATAATAATAATAATAATGAACACCAAATTCTTTGCAAGCTTGAATTTCAAGTCAATGGGCCCTGTGGTGGGCTTCTTCCGTATCAATAGGGTCCATCCTCTGAATAATAATAATAATAATAATAATAATAATAATAATAATAAATAATAATAATAATAATAATAATAATAATATATAATAATAATAATAATAATAATAGCTGTTTAGATTATAATACTCATCCTTTCCAACTTTCCCAGCTCCAGCGCATGATCCATACGGTACAGATTCACCTTCCAAAGGCATTATGCAATACAATACTGCAAGTTAGCAATTAACTTTGCAATGAGAGTTTAGATGTAAGACCGGATTTTTGGGGATGGGGGCTGGTTGGCATTGAGCAATGGGCTACAAGGCCTGGCCTTGCACGGTACAAAGCGTTACAGTCTCTGTAGCTAATATTCAATTCATTTTTTTTCTGAATGAGGTATTTGTGTACCACTGCGAATATTTAACATTATTCATGAAATGAAAATGCTCATCATTTTCTGCTTATGTGTACATATTTTACGGCAGTGTTATACATTTCAAAAATACAAATATTAACATTTATCTTTTATCAGAAGAGTCCTTTTTTTTTTTTATCTACCTGCTTACTAATTTATCTGCTCTCTCTCTCTATCTCTCTATTTATCCATTCATCTGGAAACCGATCTCTCTCTCTCTCTCTCTCTGGCTGAAACCGATCCTTTCTCTCTCTCTCTCTCTCTCTCTCTCTCTCTCTCTCTCTCTCTCTCTCTCTCTGGCTGGAAACCGATCTCTCTCTCTCTCTCTCTCTCTCTCTCTCTCTCTCTCTCTCTCTCTGTGTGCTGGAAACCGATCTGGCTCAAACCAACTCTTTCTTTCTCTCTCTCTCTCTCTCTCTGAAACTCGATCTCTCTCTCTCTCTCTCTCTCTCTCTCTCTCTCTCTCTCTCTCTCTCTCTCTCTGTTTCTGTCAACATGATCTGTCTGGCACTCCAGTGTCCCCACACTGAATCTCTCTCTCTAGGTGTTTCTCTTCTCGTGTTAATCTCTCCCGCATGTACCTGTTTGTGTTTCTTTTCCTGTTTGTGCATGTTTGGGTAACTGTGTATATGATCTACCTGCAGCTGAGTTGTTTTGCATGTTTGTTTGTGCATAGTCTTTCTCTGTATGTTTGTAGGTTTGTGAGGGGTTCCAGCTTTTGTGGTGTATGTTTGTGCAAGTTTTCTCTAGGGGTTCTGTTTCTGAGTATGCATGCGGGTGTGTATTTTTATCAAATTCCTGTGATTGAGTTTACCGTCTCTCTCTCTCTCTCTCTCTCTCTCTCTCTCTCTCTCTCTCTCTCTCTCTCTCTCTGGCTGGAAACCGATCTTTCTCTCTCTCTCTGAAACCGATCTCTCTCTCTCTCTCTCTCTCTCTCTCTCTCTGGAAACCGATCTCTCTCTCTCTCTCTCTCTCTCTCTCAGGCTGGAAACAGATCTCTATCTCTCTCTCTTTGGCTGGAAACCGAGTCTCTGTCTGTCTGTCTGTCTGTCTCTCTCTCTTTCCTCTCTCTCTCTGTTTGGCTGGAAACCAATCTCTGTTTCTGAAACCAACATGAGCTTCGATCTCCGAAACCGATCCCTCTTCTTCTCTCTCTGGCTGGAAACCGATCCCTCTGGCTGGCTGCAGAGTGGCTTCTTCTCTCTCTGGTGTCCCCTTCTTCTCTCTCTGGCTGAATGATCCCTCTTCTTCTCTCTCTGGGGAAACCGATCCCTCTTCTTCTCTCTGGCTAGCTCTTCTTCTCCCTAGGTGATCCCTCTTCTTCTCTTCTGGGGAAAAACACTCTCTCTGGCTGGTGATCCCCTCTTCTTCTCTCTCTGGCTGGAAACCGATCCTCTTCTTCTCTCTCTGGCTGAAACCTGTCTTGTGTCTCTCTGGCTCCGATGTCTTCTGCATGTTTGGGTAACTGTGCTGGAAATGATCTTCTTCTCTCTCTGGCTGCAGCTGAGTTGGAAAACCATGTTTCTTTCTGGCTGCATCCCTCTTCTTCTCTCTCTGGCTGGAAACCGATCCCTCTTCTTTATCTGTGTATGTTTTAGGTTTGTGAGGGTTCCCTTCTTCTCTCTCTGGCTGGAAACTGATCCCTTCTTTTTCTCTGGCTGAAATGATCCCTCTTCTTCTCTCTCTGGCTGAAAGATCCCTCTTCTTCTCTCTCTATTTTTCTTCTCTCTCTGGCTGTTTGCTATCCCTCTTCTTCTCTCTCTGGGGTTCTCAGGTGTGTGTTTTCTCTCTCTGGCTGCAGGTCCCTCTTCTTCTTTTATCAAACCGATCCCTCTTCTTCTCTCTCTGGCTGGAAATTGATCCTCTTCTTCTCTCTCTGGCTGGAAACCGATCCCTCTTCTCTCTCTCTGGCTCTCCTCTTCTCTCTCTCTCTCCCTCTTCTTCTCTCTCTGGCTGGAAAAAACTCGATCTTCTTCTCTCTCTCTGGCTGGAAACCGATCCCTCTTCTTCTCTCTCTGGCTCTCCTCTTCTCTCTCTCTCTGGAAACCGATCCCTCTTCTTCTCTCTCTGGAAACCGATCCCTCTTCTTCTCTCTCTGGCTGGAAACCGATCCCTCTTCTTCTCTCTCTGGCTGGAAACCGATCCCTCTTCTTCTCTCTCTGGCTGGAAACCGATCCCTCTTCTTCTCTCTCTGGCTGGAAACCGATCCCTCTTCTTCTCTCTCTGGCTGGAAACCGATCTCTCCTCTTCTCTCTCTGGCTGGTCTGATCCTGTCTTCTGTCTGTCTGGCTGGAAACCGATCCCTCTTCTTCTCTCTCTCTCTCTCTTCTTCTCTCTCTCTCTCTGTTTGGCTGGAAACCATCCCTCTTCTTCTCTCTCTGGCTGGAAACCGATCCCTCTTCTTCTCTCTCTGGCTGGAAACCGATCCCTCTTCTTCTCTCTCTGATCCCTCTTCTTCTCTCTCTGGCCGATCTCTTCTTCTCTCTCTCGATCCCTCTTCTCTCCCTCTTCTTCTCTCTCTCTCCCTCTTCTTCTCTCTCTGGCTGGAAACTGATCCCTCTTCTCTTCTCTCTCTCTGAAACCGGTCTCTCTCTCTCTCTCTCTCTCTCTCTCTCTCTCTCTCTCTGAAATGATCTCTCTGTCTCTCTCTCTCTGATCTATCTCTCTGTCTCTCTCTCTTTGCTGTCCTTATTGTTTCCACTATGCTGAATAAAATGTTAATCAGATTGCTTGGCTCCTTAATTATTAACATGGTCTGTCACTGTTTCTCCAGAGGGTAATAAAAATGATCACATCGTGGAGTAAATTTGACCTCACATAATTATTTAGGTAGACAGTTTTTTTTAAAACTGAAAATAATGGAAAATTCACTTTTGTTTGTTTGTTTACTCTTACATAAAGCCATTGTTTCAAACTCTTCCCGTGTACATACCTACATTGCCTGACAGATGTCACCTAAGGCTAAAAGTGGAATAGAAGGAGAGAGAGAGAGAGAGAGAGAGAGAGAGAGAGAGAGAGAGAGAGAGAGAGAGAGAGAGAGAGATCGGTTTCCAGAGAGAGAGAGAGAGAGAATGAGAATGAATGCTGTTTTCAGTCAGAGAGAGTGAGAGAGAGAGAGAAAGAAAATGAATGCGGTTTTCAGCCAGAGAGAGAGAGAGAGAGAGAGAGAGAGAGAGAGAGAGAGAGAGAGATCGGTTTCCACCCTGAGAGAGAGAGAGAGAGAGAGAGAGAGAGAGAGAGAGAGAGAGAGAGAGATCGGTTTCCACCCTGAGAGAGAGAGAGAGAGAGAAATCAGTTTCAAGCTAGAGAGAGAGAGAGAGAGAGAGAGAGAGAGAGAGAGAGAGAGAGAGAGAGAGAGAGATTTCCCGGCAAGTCAGGGGTAAACTCAATCACAGGCATTTGATAGTAAACAAATTTCGTAACATTTATACAAACATGCCACCCAAATACTATTTATTATCACTGACCCTCGTGTTCTCCTTCAGAAAATTGGACGTCACCTTGGCACCTAAATAAAAAATGAATTCTAGTGTGTTTTCCTTTGTGTATATAACACAAATCCATAATAACACACTGGTACTTGAAGTATATAATATGAAGGTGGAGTGTGAATATTCAGTTATTGTTCTCTCTCTCTCTCTCTCTCTTTATCAAACATTATTTTTGTTTTCAGTTTAGCCAAACATTATTCAAAGATTCTGCACCCTTTCTCATTCGCTCCCTTATTGGACAGACGTCATCTCTCGACACTTTTCTCTCGTTGTCTAGTGGAACGTTCATCTATTATTTCCATTATTCCTCCTATCACTCGTCCGTCAGATGTCAATTCTGCACCTAAGGTGCAAACTGCTATTCCTCAACGATATAAATAAGAGAAAGAAAATGATAATTATTGTTGTGTAACACAGGCAGGCGACAACGCGCAGACCATATTGGAACTTGGAGCTGGGGTAAAATTGCATTAAATACTTAATGAGCTCCGTGCTTATTCAGCGTAGGTATTGTGGGGTGGGGGAGGGGGGGGGATGGGCGGGGGAGAACGGCGCTAATTAGCATTCGGAATAACGGAAAATAAGAAACGGACGGAGAGGAAAAATGGGGAATTAACATAATCCCGTGATGTTGCCTTTGACGGAGCAAGACGTCTAGAAATGCATTTTAATTTCCGAGTTCTGGAACAGACGGAGGAATTTCAGCTCTCTCTCTCTCTCTCTCTCTCTCTCTCTCTCTCTCTCTCTCTCTCTCACACACACTTCTCAGCTTTCTTGATACAGTCTTATTTTTAATCATCTCATCCGAATGAGGAAGATATTAAGAGATGAAAAATAAGAATATGGTATCGGCGCATTTTGCGGCAAGTTTAATACTTTTGCGTTTACAAGATAAGATGCTTATTATGTCTATATATATGTATATCTATATACAATTTTATATGTATAATATATATATATATATATATATATATATATATATATATATATATATATATATATATATATATATATATATATATATATATATATATATATATATATATATATATATATATGTGTGTGTGTGTGTGTGTGTGTGTGTGTATGTATGTATGTATGTAACCCTCAAACATGTAAACTTCTACGGAGAATTATGACCTCCCACAGGGAAATTAACTCTGCTATAAAAAAAATGAACGAAGCCTCTTCAGAATTCAAGAAAAGGCACAATGCCTTGAGACCGCCCACGTTTTTCTTGCATAAATATGACTTTCCCTCGGCAGTTCTTTAGCTGGACTTTACGTCATAAGCGTGCGAGAAGTTGGTAGTGTTTCTGCGTATTTACAAGGACAAAATAAAGAAACCTTACATGTGTATATATATATATATATATATATATATATATATATATATATATATATATATATATATATATATATATATATATATATATATATATATATATATATATATATATATATATATATATATATATATATATATATATATATATATATATGATTATTATCACTTTTGTACGTGATTCATTTATCACACATTACCACAGGTGAAAAATAAGAAACGGGGTGTAGGTCCTGACCGGTTTCGACTTTATTTCCAAGCCATTGACGAAGGACTGATACAGAGTATGAGAAGTCACAATTATATATACTACAAGAACAGTACTGACGAACATACACAACCGTTAGAGCAGGGGTTTTCAACCTTCTTCTCCCCACGTACCATTTTGGGAATTTTTAATGTCAGTAATGTAGCCCCATCACTTTGTATAAAGTAGAAAACAAAACAAAAGCAGAAAAACATTCCATTGTGTATGTTTGCAAGTACTGTACTGAAGGGAAGTAAGTACACAACTCTCCTGACATAACCAACAATATTGTAAACAAAGAATTCCATAAAAATAAAGAAAATTGTTGATAATTATTTACCTGTGGCTATGCAGTCAGTGGGCGGCCAGGCCCCTAACCCTAATACCCGTCGGGAGAGCGTACCCACTAACTGACCAGGGGGTACGCGTACCCCAGGTTGAAAACCCCTGCGTTAGAGGCTACATATCCCCACTCAGGCCGGTGTCGAGGTAGGAGTGGCCTTTAAAACTCATTTGGCTAAAAATCACAATAGACTCTCAGGGGACATTGCTGATAAACAGACCATACCCCACCTCAGATCCACACCTGACAGGTGTCATGGAGGCGGAGTTTGGAAACTCATTAACATTACTACCCCCGTACTGTGTTTACAAATATGATAATCCTATTTTCATACATCTCTACTGCCTACCTTAAAGTTTAAACAATTTACAAATTTCTTTTGATATTAAAGGTTCAAGTTTATACATCCCTTGACTGATATTCATATTGTGGTTGTAACTTACTTTTATAAAGCTAGATTCAATGATGTTCCTTTCCAGTGCATTATTAGAATATACAATCCTTTTGCCCCTTCCCAGTTGATAGCATGATTGTTCTCACTAACATGTACAAATATACCACTATTCCCTTGTGCATATCTCTCACATTTCTTATGCTGTTCAATTCTTTTTCCAGTGCTTTCCTGGTTTGGCCAATATAAAAGTTGTCACAAGACTTACACGGAATTTTATATACACACCCTTTAGTATTGTCTGGGAGTTCTTGATAAGTACATTTTTCATTGTTGTATTGTTCTTAAATGCGACATTAACACCAAAATTCTTAAGAAGATGAGGGATATCTTTCATATTATTATTATAAGGCAAAACAAGCAAATTTTTTGTGTTGTAAGGTTCTTTCTGGTTTTGATACATAGTCTTTTTGCCGCTTCAAATGCACTGTTTAATACACTATCAGGATATTTCAATTTCTTGCCTGCATTCCTAATCTTATCTATTTCATCATCCATATATTCAGGGCTACATACCCGTAATGCTCTTAAAAACATAGATGAAAACACTGACTTTTTAACCTTATTGCTTTGTCCAGAATAGAAATGCACATAGGAAGAAATATTAGTGGGTTTTCTATACACACTGTATTTAAACCCACTACTATTTCTTCGTATGAGGACATCCAAAAACGGTAAGCACCCATCATTTTCCATTTCCATCGTGAATTTAATTGATGGTACTAATTGATTTAACTTGGCAAAAAAGTTTTTTACATCTTGGTTCCCTGGCCATACACAAATTATGTCGTCAACATACCTAAACCATGTTACATTATGTGGGATTATGTTGTTTAATATCTTCTTTTCAAAAAATTCCGTATTTAAGTTACTTAACACTGGGGATAGAGGGTTTCCCATTGCCATACCAAAATTTTGTGAGTAAAATTTACCATTAAATTCAAATTTACAATCTTTTACACATAATTTAATCAGTTCAATTAAGGTACTTTTAGAAAATGGGATATCCAGCTGTGTGTTCTCTAACAATTCAGATAAAAACGCCATCAGATCATCTATTGGCACCTTTGTGAATAGTGATACAACATCAAAACTTACAAGCCTGGATTCACTATTAATCTCTACACTATTTAGTTTATTTATCAGGTCCACGTTATTCTTGATATCCATCAGTTGGATTCGAACAGCTTTTCTGGTTTAGAAACAACTGAAATACGGTGACTTTGACCGCCGAGCCTTCAAGATGGCCTAACATTTTGTCTGTGTATATATATGTATATATACACATACATACATACAAATTACATACATACACATTTAGACCCACTGGCCTGATTAACAGAGCGCAGGAAACCTTGGACTGGAATCCTGGTCGACGAAAGAAAGTTATAGGATTCGTTCTGTTATATCTCCTTGTGGCTTAGTTGATCGAAGTAGGGGGCTTCGCCCCACCCACTGAAAAATAAACCAGTCGCCCAGTATTGAGTTAGCTCTCATATCTTCTCTCGAGTGAAGAAAAAAAGAGGTCTAACAATATTTAATACACACGAAAAATCACTCTGTAAAATGCTGGCAACCTCGGAACATTATTCCAGCAGATCCTATATATATATATATATGTAAGGTTTTTATTATTTCTCTTTTTACGTCCTTCGTTATATGTTTGCATAGATTTTAGTCTTTCTCTTCTTACCTTGGTTTCTTTCGAGGTGTCCTTCAGATCGCTTCGCGGATGATGTGCTATCTTTGTATATTTATTCCTTTTAAATATTGATATCTCTCAGAAAGGCGTATAGAGACGAGATCGGTAATTTCTTCACTTTAATTAGTACTTAATATTATAAAGATCAGTACAAAATTAACAAGTTACAATGATAGAAACGAATCACTCTTGAATCAGTCTATATGGGGAACACGGAAGCGATTGGGAGAAGTACTCTCCCTTGAAGGACACAGTTCTGACTCTCCTCTCCTCGTCGGTCTCTCACTCGTTGAACCTCAGGAAACTTGCTATCTGTAAATCTCCACCTCCTTCTAGCCTTATTGGAAGGATTAATCAGCAAGGCCTCCCCTTCAAGTAGCTGATTGGAAGGACTGTAGTGGGTGTGATTCAAATCTCTCCTTAGAGGACTTGATAGGAGGTGATCTTAGGAGGGTGTGGGAAAGACCCTCCCACACATAATTGATTGGAGGTTGAAGAAGTATATCACTTGGGTCAACCCCCAAATTCCTGGAACTTCCACGAAAACACCTTCCGGAGAAGGCGGGGCTATAGAATCAGCTGTTGTAAGCATTTAGACTGTGCTGACTCATGTTTTGCTTGGCTTCAATCGCGAGGCCATTATTTCCCATTTTTACGACTGTTTTTATGGCTTAAACACGATATACTGCAATGTAAACATCTCGCGTATTGATAACACGACACAACAGCATTTGGCCGTTATCACTGTGTTCTTTGCCTCTCTTTACTCTTATTCTCTCTCCTTCTCTCTCTTAACTTTTTCTCTTTCTATCTCTCTCTCTCTCTCTCTCTCTCTCTCTCTTTTCTATTTAATTTCCTACTATTCTACACCACAACATCACTCGGTCACGCTACCTCACACTGTCCTCAGTGTGACAAAAGAATATATTTCAATGGATGATTGCAAAATCACAAACAAAATAAAGTATTTATATGATTGCCCATCAAGTCAATTCTCAAAAATATTTAAATTGCACAAACTGTGTCAATGCACTAATGCAAAAAATCAATTAAGAATATATGGGAGAAAATTCACATACATTACATCATGAATCAAAGAGATACATATACATACATATATATACATATAATGAATTGTTATACTGTAAAATGGTTAATTGTTTTAACACACAATGCCAATAATAATACATAAAGAATTCAGCAGCAAATTATGTGTATAAGATCATTTTACTCTTCATTGGTCCTCTTTATTTCTGTTATAATCTGCTCAACATTTGAAATTACCACACGTTTGACCAAAATTGCAAACACTATTATTACAATAATGATTATGACCAAATTGAACAGAGACAGAATTGGTGAAACATTTTCTTTGTAATAGAAAAATTCATCTACTAAAGCCAACTCATTTATTTGTTTTAACACTAACTGAGACAGTTTAAATTCTTTAACTTCACTAGAGTAGTTCATGTAGGTCTTATTTTTATGGATTGTGATTTCTGTGAAGACATGAGGTTCATAATATAATTTATTAGGAATAACTAACTTGCAAGTCTTATCAAAAGCATGGACATTATTGAAATTAATTTCAGTACTTACATTATGGCAATTAATAGTTGCTGTTACTGAACTCAGTGAAAACACAAAAACTGACTGTTCTACTATAATGGAAACAAAATCATTTTTGGATAATTGTGTACACAGTACTGTCTCTTGATTCTTGTTTTCAATTATTTCTTGAACACAAGGATAGGCATTAGTAGTTTCATACAGGTTGTCAAGGTTGCAAATATACTCTTTATCTTTCAAAAGTATACAATCTCTTAATTGAGCATCAGTAATAAATGACATCATTAGTCCATGTTCTTCTAATGCAAAATTGATGTGGTTGACATTTGAGATAATTACGTTTTCCTTTATCAACATGGGAAAAGGATGTATGGACATCAGTACATCTGCCTCTTTTTTGATTAAAAGGTAAAATTAGAAGGATCTTATTCTTAACTACCTTGGTGGTTATCAAATTATAATAGACCATTATATCCTTTACCATAGGGGTATAATGTCCTTCTACCAAAAAATCACTAATTATGCCCTCTAATTCTCTTGGGTTTATTAATGTTGGACTTAATATTCCTTTATAGGCTAACAAAATGGCATTTAATAGATCTTTATGGTCTTGCAATACAATTCTAACATTGTTCATAAACGTACTTAAATGTTGTTCATCTGTTATTATCTTAATCTCTTTGGTAATATTTGTGTTCACTTGAGTAATAAATTCCTTTATTTTTTTCAATTCATCACTGTTTAAGTTTTGAGAGCTTATAATCTTATTTAACACAATGCCTCTTGTTGCTGCCCATTTCTCCAGTTTTTCTATACGGGCACTTTCTTTTTCTACATTAGAGTCTGTCGCGACTCCAAATAACTGATTAAGTGCTGTTCCTATAAAAGGTAAGAGGGATCGTTTGGATCTTGTATTTAACACACTTCCTATGTCATTATGTAGTTTTTCCAACAATGGTAAAACACTGTTATTTTCACTTTTCCTAATTAATGATTTTAATTCCCTTTGGACATCTTTCAATGTCATTTCATTGATAAGCACTGATGTAATGTCAATACTCACTATGCCCAAGTCCTTTATTAATTTCACAGATCCCTTTTTCTCTAGTAGTGCACCCTTCCGGATCACCACCTCAGATGACACATAAAGCAGTGTTATGATAACCAAGAAGAACCGCATGTTTGTATCTGTAAGAATAAGCCTTATCAGATATTCTGTATACATGAGGTATTTTAATGCCTACACATTGTTTATATCTAATAGTTCAACACTTTACATAAATTTATCTTTTCTTAAATTGTATTTGTTATTTATTGGTTCCTGTTCAACTTCTTTCAATAATTCAACTATTCTCTTATTGGACCAAGAGTCTGTTTTTATTACCTTTACATGATTGGTATGAACAATTCTTTCCTTGAGATCACTCACTTATGATCTTTAGCTTATTTAACTTCAACACTTCTAATACCCTGTAAGGACCTTGGAACTTTGCGGATACTTTTACATTAGGACCTTCTGGAACATGATTCTGAACATATACCTGAGCACCTACTACAATTTTTGGTTTAGCTGTATTTTTGTCATAGTACTTTGCTTGGACACTCTGAGCTTCTTTAAGTCTAGTCCTCGTTTGTTTGATCGTTTCATATGTACGTCTAGTTTTCCAGGCAATATAGTCATCGTAGTTATAAGTATGTCGGGGGTGGTGTTGCATCATCTAGTAACGTATTTGGTAGTCTCTTCTCGTATCCGTATAACAAGTAGTGTGGTGATTCTCCTACTGTCTCATTTACAGTATTGTTTATAGTAAACTGTACGTCTTCCAAAGCTAAATCCCAGTCTTCTGTATTAGGTTTAACTAAAGTTTTCAGGATATCCTTTATCTTACGATTCGTTCTTTCTACTGCTCCATTTGAACTTGGTTTATATGCTGTGATTTGACATTTATTTATCTCATAAAATTCACATAATTTTCTTAAAAGTTCACTAGTAAATTCTGCTGCGTTATCAGAAAGAAGAACTTGGGGACATGAATGTCTCGTAATAATTCTAGATTTAAGAGCTTCTGCTACTGTAATTGCATCTCTATTTCTTACTGGTACGATCTCTACATATCTTGTTAGATAGTCTAAAAAGACTAATATTTGTTTATTCCCCCTAACATTTGTAGGAAATGGACCTAAAAAGTCCATAGATACGACCTGAAATGGATTCAACTCCGATGGGTATTTTTCAAGAGGAGCTTTTGGATTTACGTTACCTTTATGTCGATTACAAACTACACAATTTTGTACAAAGTTCTTGGCATCCTCACTACAATGGGGCCAAAAATAGTTTCTGGTTAGGATTCTAGTTGTCTTTTGATTCCTGGATGTCCTGCTAACTTGTATGAGTGTGTTAGTTCTAAAACTTCTCTGATTAGTGTTTTCGGGATGTATAGTCGAGAATAACCATTCTTCTCTGTTGGTCTTTTATACAGTAATCCATTGATTAAAACAAAATCAGGTTTTAAAGATTCATCTGTCATCAGTTGTCCTATTATATGCCTGATTTCTGTATCCATTCCTTGTTGTATTTGTACTCTTTCCAAATCTAAATCTACCACTTGACAGCTAAAACAAAAAGTATTAGTGGTAATACATTTTTCTGTTTCTTCTTGGGCTCTGGATAATGCATCTGCTAGTGTATTAAATTTTCCTGGGATATATCTGAATTCTGGTGCAAATTCTAACACACTAATGAACCATCTATTGAACTTCATGTTATTTGTAAAAGTTCTCTTCTTAAACAAATCACAAATTGGTTTGTGATCAGTAAGTACATTGACTTTATGTCCTAAAATTATGTGTCTAAATTTCCTTAGACCCCAGTATAATGCTAAACATTCTCTTTCTATTGTGCTATAATTTTTTCTCTGCAGCATTCAAAACTCTACTGGCATAATATACTGCTCTCATTCTTGTTTTGTCCTTTTGTAATAATACAGCCCCTAGCCCGGTACTTGATGCATCACAGGCTAAGTAAAGTCCTTCGAGAAATCTGGGTAGACTAGTACGGGATTCCTGGTCATTTTACTCTTTAGTGTTTGGAAAGCTGTCTCTTGTTCTTTATTCCATTCATATTTGACATCTTTCTTTGTTAATTCTGTTAATGGTTTGGCTATTGTAGCAAAGCCTTTAATGAAAGGTCTATAGTAGCCTACCATTCCTAGGAATCTTCTCAATGCTTTCAAATTGGTAGGAGCTGGATATTCAACTATTGCTTTTATCTTGCCTGCTTGCATTCTGCAGACCATCTTCACTAATTACATGTCCTAAGTATTCCAAAGATTTCATTAAGAATTGACATTTCTTTAATTTGATTTTTAATCCTGCTCTTCTTAATCTTTCCAAGACTATTTCTAATGTTTTGAGGTGACTTTCTAAATCTTTGCTAAAAATGATAACATCATCTAAGTAAACTGCAACATTTTCTATATCCCCTAATATTTGAAGCATTAATCTAACAAACGTTAAAGGAGCCGAAGTGAGTCCAAATGGCATGACTTCAAATTGCAAGTGTTCCTTGTGTGTGCTGAAGGCTGTGAATGGTTTCGACTCTTCGTCTAAAGGTACTTGCCAGTATCCACTAAGTAAATCTAAAGATGAAAATATCCTTGCACCTCCTAACTGAGCTAACATATCTTGAATCACTGGCATTGGCATTCTATCGGGGATGGTGTTGGAATTTAACTTTCTATAGTCTATCACAAGTCTCCAATTTCCATCTTTCTTTGGAACAAGTAGTAATGGAGAATTATATGGAGATTTAGAAGGAATGACTACCCCATCTTTCTTCATTTCTTCTATCAAATTATCAACTATGGGTCTTTGGCTTATTGGTAATCTGTAATTAGGAATAAAGAATGGTTTTGTTCCATCATCTAATACAATTTTATGCCTTAGGACATTTGTTCTACCTAATTTATCTCCTTCTATTGCTATTACATCTCTGTATTTTTCTAATACTTGAATTAATCTATCTTTGTTTTCTGAAAATCTGTTTTATTCACTTCTTTGCTTAATTCAGATGTTTGACCAGTTACAGAGAAAATGCTTCTTCTTCTAATGTTAGTAATGGATTGTTAATAGGTATTCCTTTACAAAAGATAATGCCTGCATAAAGTGTTAGTTTGTTATCTGAGTAGTTCTGGACATAAACTTCACAAGTATCACCCTTCATGTGGACTAAAGAATTATCCATTCTGACAAATTCTGGTAACTCTTCATTTAGCAAAAAGAACATCTTTAACTCCTATCTCTTCTTTTCCCCTTAGATGTATTTTTGTTAAACACTTTGGATGCAAAATTACCTGTCTGTTTAGTATTAATTGTACTTTATTATCATCAGCAGTGCTTACACAACATACTTCCTCATCTTTTGTTTCTGCAAAGTAACAATGTTCTGCATCTATACTAGTTTCTTCAGTTACTGCTATTATTATTTTCTTTAACAACAGTACCTCATTTACTAATTTCCCTTCATTATCATAGCTGATTACTACATTGCTATAATGTTCTGTATTTATCTCTGCATAATTATCCTCATAAATGTCTTGTTCCTTGTCATTTTCAGAACTTTGGAGATCACCTTTATTTATTTCTGGGTCACTTCTTTTGTTGGAGGGTATAATTTCTGGATGTGCACATCTTAACTTTCTAGTCTGTAATTGTGGAAATTCCTCCTTTCCGTTACCATTCATTTTAATTTGATTGTTCTCTTGATGATAGGTTATTTTCTGTATATCTTTGTCGCTTGTTGAAGTCGTCTCAGACAAATTGATCAGATTTGGGTGAAACTTTTCTTCATCAAGCGTAAAGCATACGCTCTTTTTATTATCTTGTGTAACGTTAATCCTTCCTTCTCGGCAATTCAGTATAATTCCACATTTCTTCATTAATTTATATGAGAACAACACCTGTGTGGGAAAGAACCTTTCTTCTAGAACTATAAAACTTTCAACAGTTTTATGTGACGAAAGGTCTATTTCTAAGTTCACATTGCCTAAACTTTTATCTGTTTACCCGCTACTCCTTTTATTATCTTGCTTTGACCCTGAATTAGCGTTTCTTTAACGCCTAAGTAACTTGTTAATGTGTGTTTATCAATTATGCTTACAGTACTACCTGAATCCATAAGGACAGTACATAATTTATTCTGTATTGGAATTTTAATGATAGGTAAATCCTTTCTGATTATTTCTTCTTCATCCATGGAAAATACAACTCTTTACTCTGCAATATGGATAGTGCGGATGAACCTTCACTTCTCCTATTTGCTAATTCTTCTCTTAATTTATCTTCTTGAAGGACTTTCTTGTGGTATTCTGTGTAGGGATAAATTGTCATTGATTTGAAGACTTATTTGATGTTGAGCGGTTACTACTTAATTCAACTATTTCTTTATTTCCTTCTTGTGTTTTAAACCAGCAATTCTTTGTTAAATGTCCTATTTTCTTACAAACCGTGCAGATTCTAGGTTTTCTACACTCATTTGTAAAATGATTTGTATACCCGCAGTTTTCGCAGGCTGTCTTGGGTCTCGCCCTTGAGCGGAATAGTTCACTTGGGTTGAAGTGTTTGTGTTTGAGTTGTGACCATATCTATAAGGTTTGTGTGGTCCACTCTTTGCTAGATTGTTTCTTCCCCTTTGATCTGGATTCCATTTTCTTTTAGTATTTTGGGCATATTTCCTTGGAAGGTATTTGGTCTATTTCCTGCTTGTCTGGAATTATCATAGAATTTATTATTCAGTTTAAAATTAGGATTATTATTTCTGACTTTCCTTTCATTTTGTGCTTCTGTTGTTCCCACGAATTCCTTGGATAGATTTATCTCTTTCCTTTGATTTCTTCTCTCATTGTCTTCAATGTTTGAAGGCTTGTTTTTCTGGGATCAAGTTTTATTTTTCTGAAAGCTTTCTTTCCTCTTCTCCAAGAATATTATATATGGTTCCAAATGACACGTAATTTAATACATGCCGTAGCTCAACTAATTTCTGGGCACTAGCCCCAAACTGATCCTTGTCTCCTATAGTAATATCTGTCTTCTCTAAATCTTCGCTTATTTTCTCTATTGCATTCTCCACGCTTGCGTACAAATTAGCAATTGTTTTATATTGTGGGTTAAGAAATCTAGTTAGGTTATATAAACCGTCAGTCTGATTTACTGGTTCCCAGAGTGATAAACAAATTTCTTTAAATTCTACATAGTTATTAAGTTTGCTAAAACTTGTGGAATTCAAAGTTTTATGTGCGTCTCCATGTTCTGAGCTGACGAGCAACAAGGCTTCATTTATCTTAGCTCTTTCATCTGTTATTCCCCTGAAATTATACGACTATCTGCATCTGCTAGCCAATGATTTACAGTATAGGCTTCTGAGTCTGCTGCTTTTGTCAGGATTGGAATCATCCACCTGTCCACAGAAGCGTGTGGCGGTTGTTATGACGGCCGCCTGGTTCATATTAAAAATTGTAATGTGCGAGTATTATTAGTATTATTAGTATTGTTACTATTATTATTATTGTTAGTAGTATTAGAATGATTAACACTATTTTGGTTCTGGTTATTTGTGTTATTATTGTTAGTATTTCCTTGCACTACAGCGGAGTGGGAATTTAGTCTTGAAATTCGACTTCGTCTAATTGTCGACGGTCTTAAATCGTAATGTGAATGTCTAACAGTGTTCAGTAGTTCATCAAATACTCGTTGCATGTCCACACACAAAAAAAAATTTTTCACTCAGAGTACATCAATCAAAAAAAAAAATTTTTTTTTTCGTTATATTGTACCAAGATTAAAAACAATTTGTCAAATTGTCACACAAAAAAATTAAATTCTCTATTGAGTTCAAGTGCACAATTAAAACCTTTTTCAATACTCAAAATAAATTCTTATATGAAATTGGGCATCATATCATTAAAATTCATTATAATAAGTACACAAAATTACATATATAACTTCTCAAATAATCATCACCAACCGAGTAAAAATAGCTAATTCCCTATCTAAATTATTTACTAAATAATTAATTTATCATAGAGAGAGTAATGCTGGTATTTATGCAAAAGAATTTTATTCACTAGAGAGAGTTTTCTTAATTTTCAATCTTATAGCAAGATGCAAAAAAATATATCTTCACTTATTTATTAAGAGAGTGGACAGTAAATTCCTTACTGTATTGTGTTGTTGATATCGTGATATCGCTAAATGTTGTTCATTCGGCGGTGAATGTTTCGCTGTCGGATCACTACGTCTGCGTTGTTTTTCCGCTGTGGTTTTCCGCTTTCGGAATCTTGTTGAAAGTTTGTACGTTGTTTTTCTTCAATCACTCGATGCAATGTCGCTAACACTGGGCTTATTATCGCTGTCGGCGTCTTGCTCAATTTGTTGACGGTAACAGTTCAAAATGTTTTTGGCTTCGGGACGCACTAAACTGTTTTATTCACACTCGACGTTCTTGTTGTAAGCTGCTATTCGCTGGAGTATTTTTATTTCTTCTGATATATTTTGTTCGTCGTCGTAAAAAATATAAGTTCGTTTTGTAGAATTTCGTTTCACTGTAACTTAAATAATTGCACTGATAATTTCATTAATGTTCGTTTGTTTCGTCTCGCCTTCTGGATCCACTTTAGCTGCCACCATTTGTAATGTTTTTATCGTTCCTTTTTTTACGTCCTTCGTTATATGTTTGCATAGATTTTAGTCTTTCTCTTCTTACCTTGGTTTCTTTCGAGGTGTCCTTCAGATCGCTTCGCCGGATGATGTGCTATCTTTGTATATTTATTCCTTTTAAATATTGATATCTCTCAGAAAGGCGTATAGAGACGAGATCGGTAATTTCTTCACTTTAATTAGTACTTAATATTATAAAGATCAGTACAAAATTAACAAGTTACAATGATAGAAACGAATCACTCTTGAATCAGTCTATATGGGGAACACGGAAGCGATTGGGAGAAGTACTCTCCCTTGAAGGACACAGTTCTGACTCTCCTCTCCTCGTCGGTCTCTCACTCGTTGAACCCTCAGGAAACTTGCTATCTGTAAATCTCCACCTCCTTCTAGCCTTATTGGAAGGATTAATCAGCAAGGCCTCCCCTTCAAGTAGCTGATTGGAAGGACTGTAGTGGGTGTGATTCAAATCTCTCCTTAGAGGACTTGATAGGAGGTGATCTTAGGAGGGTGTGGAAAGACCCTCCCACACATAATTGATTGGAGGTTGAAGAAGTATATCACTTGGGTCAACCCCCAAATTCCTGGAACTTCCACGAAAACACCTTCCGGAGAAGGCGGGGCTATAGAATCAGCTGTTGTAAGCATTTAGACTGTGCTGACTCATGTTTTGCTTGGCTTCAATCGCGAGGCCATTATTTCCCATTTTTACGACTGTTTTTATGGCTTAAACACGATATACTGCAATGTAAACATCTCGCATATTGATAACACGACACAACAGCATTTGGCCGTTATCACTGTGTTCTTTGCCTCTCTCTTTACTCTTATTTCTCTCTCCTTCTCTCTCTTAACTTTTTTTCTTTTTCTTTCTCTCTCTCTCTCTCTCTCTCTCTCTCTCTCTTTTCTATTTAATTTCCCTACTATTCTACATTTATTAACATATATATATATATATATATATATATATATATATATATATATATATATATATATATATATATATATATATATATATATATATATATATATATATATATATATAAATGTGTATGTAAATTATATTATATAGACACACACATCAAATTTTATTTGAAAAAATAAAAAAAAATTGGAACTTCAGTAATACATCAACATCTTCTAATACTAACAATAATAATGTATTTATCATGCAAACCAATTCATGAGTTTTACATATGTTTACTTGGACATAAGCATTTACTTGAAGCTTAAGTAAATAAATGTTTTAAACGCTCTGTTTACTTAAATTCCAAGTTTTATTTGCGTCTAAGAGAGGGCAGGAAAAGATAGCAAAATAAAGTAAATAATAATAATAATAATAATAGTAATAATAATAATAATCCATTTCCTCGTTATCTCTTATTTCTTAGTTATTATTGAATGAGAGGAGCAGAAAGAAAAGTAATAAAAATAAACTTATGAAAAACTTCAAAAGGAAGCGTTTTCATGCAATTTGTATTTGGAAGCTAAGAGCGGAGAATTCTGAGAGAGAGAGAGAGAGAGAGAGAGAGAGAGAGAGAGAGAGAGAGAGAGAGAGAGAGAGAGAGAGAGAGAGAGGTCGAATGGTACTGCAGCTTGTAAATAAGAGAGAAAGAGAGAGAGTGAAGTGAAGTGAAGTGGAGAGAGAGAGAGAGAGAGAGAGAGAGAGAGAGAGAGAGAGAGAGAGAGGTCGAATGGAATTGCAGC
>NC_089756.1:102299-107299 GCF_040412425.1 Macrobrachium rosenbergii | reverse complement strand
ATCGAGTTTTAGCCAGAGCGTTCTTCTTTCCGACTTTCCTTTCTGGTGCAGGCTCTTCTATCTGCGCCAGTTTAACCATAGTCTTCTTTTCATTGAACATTTCGCTTTCCTTATTTGTAAGGTCGCGTTCCTTCGCTGTTTCATCGTCCTTTTTTTCTTTGAGAACACTGGCTTCCATTTCCAAGGCTGTGATCTTCTTATCCTTGGCCATGTTCTCTTCTTGGAGTCTTTCAATTTCGATGGTTGCTTCCATCTTCTCGAACTCCATGGTGTCCAACTCGTCCTTGGTCTCGGCCAGTTCGAATTCTAGTTGGACAATCCTCTTCGTCATTGCATTCATCTTGCCATTTGCTTTTTCTTCTGCTGCAATACTTTTACTTTCCTTCAACAGACGGATTACCTCCCTTTGCTTCAGAGAGCATTCATTCTCCAGTCGGAGGATCTCTCTATCCTGCAGCAAGTTCTGTTCATTCAGTTTTTGAAGTTCCTTCTTGCTGTCTACTATTTCTGCTTTACATTCCGCGAGCTGTTGCAAATCTTCGTCAGCTCTCTGTTTCTGAATGGCAACAACTTCTAATTGTCCTTCTAATTCAGTAATTCTTAAGGTTTTGTGCTCGTTCTCCTTCTGCAGACTTTCAAGGCGATTTTGTTTCCTTCTGTTTTCTTTCCGAAGGCTTTCAAGGTCCTCGTTCAGCTTTCTCAGTTGGGCTTCTGTCGCATGTCTGCCATTTTCCATTTCGTTCAGATCGTGGTGCAGTGTCTCCTTCTCCATTTGGAGAACTGCGACCGTGCTTTCCAAAATAATAAGCGTCGAGTCTTTGTCTTCTATCATCTTAACTAATTTTTCTGTGTCTTTCGCCTTTTGCGAAATTTCATTTTTAAGCGTTTCCATTTCGGCAGCCGCTGAGCAAATTTGTCTATCCTTTTCTTGACTGAGGCGTTCAAGTTGTCTCATGTGTCGTTCCATCTGCATTCCGTCTTCGGTTAGGCCCTCCACCTTCTTTAATAATTCTTGTAGGATCAGCGTGTTCTCTGCTTTCTCCTTCTCAAACCTTAAGATGCTTTCATTTTTCTTAGGTGCATCCTCTAAATCATCGTTTCCTTCAATATCTGAATGATCGTGTACTTCGCAGTCAGAATCGTCAGAATCGTCGTCATCATAGCAATCTGAATTATCTTCACTGTCTGAAATATCGTGTTCCAAATCGTCGTCGTTAACATTTCCAGCTTCCTCCAGACACTCAGAGTTGTCCAGAGCCATAAAATGAATGAAGAATTGAACCAAATACATGCCAAGTTCACGAAGCATAAATACTTCAGTGAATAGCACAACAAGACTAATGTAAAACATATTCTCGCGGGGGAATTTGACCCCGGAGCCAAAGCACTGTGTAAGCACGAAGTTAAGCAAACTTAGAAACATCTTTAGTTCGATACAGATTGACTGTCTCTGCCGTATCCCTAGTTTTCAAAACCGACACAGGCGAGCGTCAGGATTCCGGAGGCATTTTGGGCTCCGAGGAAGCTGCCTTTGCTGGTGCTGCTTCTGTCTTCGGGGATTCCTTGGGATTCCCTGGAGAGCTGGTTATGTCTAGCGACTGGACGAAGGGGTGAAGGGGTGGGGGGGGGCAACATTTAGGCCACGTTCCCTAAACTTGAGTGCTCCTGCTGACGTAAGCAGTAACCTAGATACCTAGAGAGAGAGAGAGAGAGAGAGAGAGAGAGGGGGAGAGAGAGAGAGGTTGTTTATGCATGCGTGTGTGCGCGCGTGTGTGTTTGTGTGTGTAAACGTTAGTGTGCATTAATTCCTCTAAATTCTTACCATTAAAACCACATTACTTCGACGGGGTAATCCTCACCGTCTTTTGTTTTATTTACCTAAACATTTAAGCCATGGCCCTGTGATGGCCAGTGTTGTTGGCACCTACAGAGGTGTCAGATGCACGATCATGACTAAATTTAACCTGAAATAAAATAAAAACTACTGAGGCTAGAGGGCTGCAATTTGGTATGTTTGATGATTGGAGGGTGGATGATCTACGTACCAATTTGCAGCCCTCTAGCCTCAGTAGTTTTTAAGAAAAGGAAACTATTGTGGCGGCTTTGTCTGTCCGTACGTAATTTTCTGTCCGCCCTCAGATCTTGAAAACTACTGAGGCTAGAGGGCTGCAAATTGGTACGTTGATCATCCACCCTCCAATCATCACACATGCCAAATTGCAGCCCTCTAGCCTCAATAGTTTTTATTTAAGGCTAAAGTTAGCCATGACCGCGCATCTGGCACCTCTATAGGTGCCAACAACACAGGCCACCACCGGGCCGTGGCTGAAAGTTTCATGGACCGTGGCTGAGAGTTTCATACAGTATTATACGCTACACTCGTTTTGTATTTGTGTCTACAGATGCATTTGTTTCTTTCTTTCCGAAGCCTAGATAAATAGGGAAGGCTGGTGTCAGGATAGGCATCCGCCCACCAGACATCTGCCTAAACATTCTATGCATTGAGCCTTTGGTAAAAAAAGGGATCATTGAAAACAGCGACCCCGACGGGCGATCAAGCTTACAGTAGATGAAGATGAAGAAGTATCGGCTTCTGACTCTCTTACTCTAGCATGATCTTGCATCTTTAAGATTGAAGCTCCTCCTTCCTCCGGACTTTGGGAGCACTTTAATACAACTTCCCCGCCTCGATTTGCTTTCATTATTTGTGTTTACTTTCCATCGCAACTTCCTAGGCCTAGTTACCTGCACTCGTCAGAGGAAATCGCCGCGGCGTGAACATACCCCGAATACGAATAAAATCAGGAAAGGCGCGCAAACTTCCAGTATTTGTATTACTCCACGCAAGGCGCATAATAAAGTTTGTAGGACAAACTTATGTTGTACAAGTTTTACCGTCGCAGGAATCTCGTTCCGCGGCAGACATGAGCGAGAATCCATAGGCTGCCTGCAATCAGGTTCCCTTCAAAGAGCATCAGGCGCAGAAGTTAGGGATTGTAGCAGTCTTCGTTGCGTTAGTTTTTTCGGTCAGATTTCTTATTTCCTCTTTTGTTCGTCCGTATTATCCATTTTTTGCTTTGGTTCTATTTTGGTGGCGTTTTACAGCCACTTGTAATGATGGTAGTATAGTTATATGGTTTTAAGAGGCATATGTTATGTATTTGAGAGACACCTTCATTTCCTACCGAGCTACGTATATGAATATCTACTTTATCTATCTATCTATCTATCTATCTATAATAAACTCCAAGTAAATCTTTTTTGTTTGTCCGCCCAGGTGGGTGCAGTGTAGGTATGGGATCGGAAGTGTAGGGAGACATGGCACATACATCTTCCTCCTGAAAACCTGTTTGTCCGCCCGGGTTGGGGCAGGGCAGGTAAGGGATAGAGAGGGCACGGGAGACATGAGAGGCAGTGCCGAGTTCCAGTGCAGCGTAGCACGCACTATCAAGCTCGTTTGAAATATTTCTCATTTCGCATCCGCAAAGAACTCTTAAATTTACCAGAAAAAAGTACTCGCACTGAATTTCATATTTGCATTTTACTGACAAGCAGACATCAATGCCTGAGTTTTTTGTCAGTTCTCTGTATTCATTCAATTCCTGAGTTTGTGTCGGTTCTCAGTATTCATTCAATGCCTGGGTTTGTGTCAATTCTTATTGTTCATTCAATGCCTGAGTTTGTGTCAGTTCTCAGTATTCATTTGATTCCTGGGTTTGTGTCAATTCTTTTTATTCATTCAATGCCTGAGTTTGTGTCAGTTCTCAGTATTCATTCGATTCCTGAGTTTGTGTCGGTTCTCAGTATTCATTCGATTCCTGAGTTTGTGTCATTTCTCAGTATTCATTCGATTCCTGAGTTTGTGTCATTTCTCAGTATTCATTCGATTCCTGAGTTTGTGTCAGTTCTCAGTATTCATTCAGTTCCTGAGCTTGTGTCAGTTCTCATTATTTATTCAATTCCTGAGTTTGTGTCAATTCCCAGTATTCATTCAATGCCTGAGTTTGTGTCAATTCTCTGTATTCATTCAATTCCTGAGTTTTGTCAGTTCTCAGCATTCATTCAATTCCTGAGTTTGTATCAATTCTCAGTATTCGTTCAATTCTGAGTTTGTATAAATTCTCAGTATTCATTAAATTCCTGAGTTTGTGTCAGTTCTCAGTATTCATTCAATTCCTGAGTTTGTGTCAGTTCTCAGTATTCATTCAATTCCTGAGTTTGTGTCAGTTCTCAGTATTCATTCAATTCCTGAGTTTGTATCAATTCTCAGTATTCGTTCAATTCCTGAGTTTGTATAAATTCTCAGTATTCATTAAATTCCTGAGTTTGTGTCAGTTCTCAGTATTCATTCAATTCCTGAGTTTGTGTCAGTTCTCAGTATTCATTCAATTCCTGAGTTTGTGTCAGTTCTCAGTATTCATTCAATTCCTGAGTTTGTGTCAGTTCTCAGTATTCATTCAATTCCTGAGTTTGTGTCAGTTCTCAGTATTCATTCGACGCTTAAACATGGGGGGAAAATTTATGATGTTAATTAATGAGAAATACCCCGTATGGGGGCAGTACCGTCAGTGCACCTCATGCGGTACACTGTAGGCATTACTTAAGGTTCTTTGCAGCGTCCCTTGGGCACCTAGCTGCAACCTCTTTCATTCCTTTTACTGTAACACCTTCCATATTCTTTCTCCCATCTGACTTTCCCCCTTTACAATTGTTTCATAGTACAACTTGGAGGTTTTCCTCCTTTTACACCTTTCAAAACTTCTTACTGTCAGTTTTCCTTTCAACGTTGAATGTTCTCTTAGGTCCCAGCGCTTGGCCGTTGGCCTGAATTCCAGACTCTGTTCTCTTAATGAGAAATATCAGTAATGAAAACAATTAGTAGCTGGGTTTTGCTTGATGGTGACAGACGACTGGATATATATATATATATATATATATATATATATATATATATATATATATATATATATATATATGTATAATGTATATATATATATATA
>NC_089756.1:89799-92299 GCF_040412425.1 Macrobrachium rosenbergii | reverse complement strand
TGGTGGCTATAAACATTAACATGGACTTCTGAAGGTCGGAGAGAGAGAGAATCTTCAGAGATAAATTACGTGGGCGCGTTTAATGGTCCCGATTATCATAAAAGAATCCTATATCTTCCGGGCGTCTGGAGTATAATGTAGTATAATATATGAATGTAATGTGATACGCAATAAAGTCGAACATATAATGTATAATTTATGAACCTGCTCATTCGGCCAGGTGATGTTTTTTTTTTTTTATGACTCTTTTCTTGACATTTATTCTCCATTCTATACTCTTATGTTCCTTAATTTATTAAGGGTGATTTGAGTCCCTCCTTTCGTTCGATGCGAAGAGAAATATTGGAAGGTGAACTAGACGAAGTTCACGGTTTTTTTTTATACGCCGTTCTTAATATTAATTATTTTCTCTCGCGTTTGCGTCCGCTGTAATAGGCATAATTGTGATCAGTATACATATGTGTAGATGTGTAAGGGTGTACGCTATGGTTATATTGGAGATTGCACTTGGGATTCATTGGATATATATACATATACATACACACATATATATGTATATATATATGAATATATAATGTGTATGTGTGTGTGTATGTGTACCAGCACTAAAATAAAATCCCTGTAGTAAACACGTATTCCTTATCATAACATTTTTCTTCATTCTGTAAAATTCTTACGGTCCCTCGATTTCGAGTCATCTCGGCTCAGTTTTTCCTTCCCCTGTCCTTCTTCTTCTTCTTCTTCTTCTTCTTCTTCTTCTTCTTCTTCTTCTTCTTCTTCTTCTTCTTCTTCTGCTGTACATTCCCCCGAATGAACAGTCTCTCCAAGTTCCGTAGCCGTAGGAGCTCTCTTCCACTGTCACGCCCCGTAGCGCCACCAGTGCACCTCACGTGGTGCCCTGTAGGTATTACTTAAGGGTCTTTGCGGCGTCCCTTCGGCCCCTAGCTGCAACCCCTTTCATTCTTTTTGACTGTACCACCTTTCATATTCTCTGTCTTCCATCTTACTTTCCTCAACCCTCTTCTATCAATTGATTCATAGCGCAACTGTTTTAGGGCTTTCTCTCCTGTTACACATTTCAAACCTTTGTTCTTGTCAGTTTCCTTTCAGCGCTGAATGACCTCATAGGTCCCAGCTTCAAGGAATATTATTGGCCTTTGGCCGAAATTATTATACTGTGTTCTATTCTCTTCAGTAGATGAAACGTATTCACTGAACCACCAAGGGGCCCAATTATTATTATTATTATTATTATTATTATTATTATTATTATTATTATTATTATTATTATTATTATTCAGTAGATGAAACCTATTCATATGGAACAAGCCCACCAAAGGGGCCACTGACTTGAAATTCAAGAAGCTTCCAAAGAATATTATGGTGTTCATTAGGAAGAAGTAAGAGGAAGTAAAGGGAAATACAGAAAGAAGAGATCCCACTTACTAAAGAAAATTAATTAATAAATTAATAAATAGATCAAAATGCAAAAAGGAGAAGATCATTAGGGCAGTAATGCATTGCATCTTCGCTTGAACTTCTGAAGTTCCAATTGCACGACTTCCTCTGGGAGGCTGTTCCACAGAACAGTTCCACAGTATAGACCCGATTTTAAAGTGAGGAAAAGAGTGGGTGGCGCTGACGGTGTTCATATTGAGCTCGCTTTTTGCTGGAATTTCTCTTTTTCTGGAATTTCTCTTGCTTTGGAATTTCTCCTCTTTTGGAAATTCTCTTGTTTTGCAATTTCTGACATTTTGTTTTTTTTTTTTTGGAATATCCCTTTTTGGAATTTCTCCTTTTTATAGTAATTTCTCCTTTTTTAGGAATTTCCCCTTTGGTGGAATTTCTCTCTTTTTTTGGAATTTCTCTTTTATTATTCTTTTAAGGAATTTCTCATTTTTGGGGAATTTCTTTTTTTTATTTGGAAGTATTGGTTGGAATTTGTTTTTGAGACCATGAATTTTTATTTTTGTTCAGCTTTTGAGTTATTGTTTCCCTTTGTGAGAGAGAGAGAGAGAGAGAGAGAGAGAGAGAGAGAGAGAGAGAGAGAGAGAGAGAGAGAGTGTGTGTGTGTATGGGTGTGCGTTTTCGTTTTATCTGGATTTATGGATTGAGAATTCCTGAGACCTATTTAAGCTCTTCAATCTTTGAGACTTTAATTATTAGCGTCTTTTATTTATCTTGGGACTGGATTGAAATTCTGTGAACTAAACCAAAAAAAATTCGCTTCGTTTGGTGAAATGAAAACTAGATTTAGTCGATTTTATTCCTAAAGAGTTAATTTTTCAAAAGATCTTTTCTCCACCTTTTGAACAATCTGGGTTGAAATTCTCTTCACTGGACCAGCTAAGAAACCGAATCCTTTGGTCAGCGGAAATAAAATTTCCATCTTTTTATTATCAAAAATAAAATTCCTAGATAAGACTCCTAACAAGCATCCATATTTGTGGATAACTTTTGAAACGAAACAGGATTTTGTTGTGAACATTTATTTTGAAGT
>NC_089756.1:72299-87299 GCF_040412425.1 Macrobrachium rosenbergii | reverse complement strand
TCGGTGCACCTCATGCGGTGCACCGTAGGCATTACTAATGGTTCTTTGCGGCGTGTATTCCTTAGGCTACTAGCTGCAACCCCTTTCGTTCCTTTTACTGTACCTCCTTTCATATTCTCTTTCTTCCATCGTGCTTTCCCCAACCCTCTCCTAATTGTTGATTCATAGCGCTTCAATTGCTTTGAGGTTTTCCTCCTGTTACACCTTTCAAACCTTTTTACTGTCAATTTTCGTTTCCGCGCTGAATGACCTCATAGGTCCCAGTGCTTGGCCTTTGGCCTAAATTCTATATTCAATTCAATACGAATAATGATTTAAAATGGAGGTATGAAAGGCAATGTTATTCCGTAATCTGTCTATTTAATATGGTCGATTTTACTTCTGTTTATTAGAGTTTTATAGTTTCCAGGTAATGTTCTTCCGTAATCTATCGTTTTAATATGGTCGATTTTACTTCTGTTTAATCATTTGATAGACCGTCAACGTTTTCCGTTTCTGAAAATAATGCTCAGTGCTTTAAATACTAGGTACAATAACGTCTAACCCTCCCCGAGGTGTAACCGAGTTGCACTCTTTCCTGAAAAAGCCGGACGCCGTATCTTGAAAACTAACCATAGAATTTTCTTGAAAATAATCTCATTATATTTCCCCCCACACCCAAATTACTGAGAACATTCTATCCTTGCCTATCTAACCTAACCTAACCTAACCTCTGGGGGCATGGCAAAAAACCGGGGCTGGTGCAATACTAACATACATCTCAGGAATGTGCTCCCCTGGGGTATTGTACTATCTTCTGTCAAGGAAACTGAATTGCTATGTGTTTTTTTTTTATTATTCTAGCAAATATAGACGATTGTCATATTTACCTCGTTTCTGCAATTTGCGTTTTACCATCTTCAGAATGTACTTCCATCAGCTTTTCGATCAGACTTTAATTCTTGACTCTCATAATGGCTTTCTGAAAGTTGTGTCCTTATAAATGAAAGCCACTTGCAATGTTCTCTTGAAAATTTAGTAACTGGATAAACTGAAAATACTGATGGCCTTTTTCATGAAAGACACAAAATACAACTCATTTCTGTTATTATTATTATTATTATTATTATTATTATTATTATTATTATTATTATTATTATTATTATTATTATTATTATTATTATCATTCAGAAGATGAATTCTATTCATATGGAACAAGCCCACCAAAGGGGCCATTGGCTTTAAATTCAAGCTTCCAAAGAATATTAAGGTGTTCATTCGGAAGAAGTAACAGAAGGTAAAGGGAAATGCAGAAAGAGGAGATGAATTGCTAAACTGAAAGTGGAGATCAGTTATTAAACTGAAAGAGGAGGTGAATTGCTAAACTGAAAGTGGAGATTACTTAATACTGATCGTATTTTCATTTCTGTATCACCTAGATTTATTATTCTTCAGTGTCTTCACATGCTGTTCGTTGCATGCATACATTATTCTTTCATCTCTCTATATGCTATTCTGTGCACAGATGTGTTATTTTACAGTCTCCATCTTGTATTCTTGGAACAGGGCCTCAGAATCGTGACAATAGTCAGTGACTTTTATCCTCGACTATAAACAGAGGTGTAAGCGAAATTCTAACACCTAAGTGGTTTTAATTTTGATTTCCTTCATTATTTTGCGGTAAACCTCTCCCCCCTCCCAAAAGCAGCACGTCTAACCACGTCAGTAAATATAAAACCACTGGGACTAGCTAGCACCAGGTCTAACCACGTCAGCAAATACAAAACCACTGGGACTAGCAATTTTAGCAGCCCAGTTGCGCAGTGCACCCCGTCACTCGGTTTCAGTGGTGCGTGACGTCACGTACCCATAACCTATTACTAATTAGACCTACTTTACCTGAAGGTTGAAGGGAGTCTTCGCAAAGACCTCTCGCGAAAGGAGCCTGGCTTAACGTCAGGTAACACAAGACGGAATAACATATTCCGTCTTGAGGTAACATTTAGTGACAATAAGATCATTTAGTGTGATATCACGGTGCTTACCTCTTGTATGTACTTTCATCCTTCTGTATAAAGCGTTAAGTGTAAACATTCAGTTTTCCTATGCGTTGATAGGCCTATGTTAGGAGATTGTTTTATAGCGTTGACTTAATAAAGTGAGAAAAGCCGGCTACAGCATTACAGCAAACCCAAGCTACCTCTCTATGCTGTTAGGCCTATATGAAAGCTTTCTTTTTCCGAAGCCTGGTGTCATTTGAGAATTTATACATTTGAATGCCGGCGCCTCGTCTTCAAAGAAAGCAGATGCATTTTGAGCTTTCCAAAAATAAAAGGTGTAGGCCTAACTTTTCTAGAAGAGTGATTATCGTCTGAAATATAAAAATTCTATGTGAATTAAATTTGTTTACTATTGGTCTTTAGCTACGTTAAGTGAAATCTCTTTCACTGCGTAATTTAATATTCAGTAAACGCTGCATTGAAGCCTCGCTTCATAGCCAATCAAATTGAAACCGTTAAAAACATGACTAGCTTCAAGAACTGACGTTAATATTCATGTATTATATTGTAAAATATAAAGTATTTTTATTTGGGGGGTGGGCAACAAAATTGAATGTTATTCAATATATCGGCAAACTTTTCCGATGACCGTAATTATTTCAATTGACAGTTCATAGTACCCAGCCAATCGCCAGTATTGGGAAATTTCATCACCGGCATATTGCTGTTTATCGGATTCAAATATATCTTATTATAGGATTTTTTTTTTTTTTTAGCGACTACTGTTTTTTAATTGTGTTAGGACACGAGGAGTGAGAGTGTTGCCAATTCAGAAAATATACTTAACAGTATATAAATCGGCGTGTTTGTATATATATAATATACATATATATATATATATATATATATATATATATATATATATATATATATATATATATATTATATATATAGTATATATATTATATATATACTATATATATATATATATATTATATATCTATGTAAAATATATATATATATATATATATATATATATATATATATATATATATATATATATATATATATCTATCTATCTATCTATATATATATATATATTTATATATATATATATATATATATATATATATATATATATATATATATATATATATATATATATATATATATAGAGAGAGAGAGAGAGAGAGAGAGAGAGAGAGAGAGAGAGAGAGAGAGAGAGAGAGAAATGGAATGGAGAGAAATAGAATATTAAATTTAGACCAAAGGCCAAGCACTGGGACCTATTGTGAAAAAAAGGAAATTGAAGGTAATAAAGTTTGAAAGGTGTAACAGGAGGAAAACCTCGCAATTGGGCTATGAAACAATTGTTAGGAGAGGGTGGAAAGTGAGATGGAAGAGGGAGAATAAAAACGGAGGTACAGCAAAAGGAATGAAAGTGGTTGCAGCTAGGGGCCGAAGGGACGCTGCAAAGAACCTAAATTAAACATTGCAAAGTGTGAGATGCAACGACGACACTACTTCGCTACTGAGAGAGAGAGAGAGAGAGAGAGAGAGAGAGAGAGAGAGAGAGAGAGAGAGAGAATCATATTAGGCCTATGTTGTTCATAGTCTAGGTTTACTCAAGTGTATTGTTTTAAATTGGTTTGATACTTTAACTAGTGAGTAGTGGATAAACCCCAAACAGAGCATTTCCATAACATTAGCCACTGTTGACACCTACACGTGAAGCTCATCAGTAGAATGTCGAACCTTCCTACAAACTCAAACTGCTCAGTCCACCTCTAATCTTGCACATACACACTTTTGCTTCCTGAAAACCGAGGCACTTCCCTTTTATTACACCATCTGTGAAGCCCATTTTAGATTTACCAAACTACCTTAAAATTGACTCGGCCACCCTTCTCCTCTGGTAAAGTCGTGCAATTGGAAATTTAAAAGTTCAATCGAAGATTCAGTGCATTACTAGTCTGATACTATTCTCTTTGCATTTTAATACATTTTTATCTATTTATTAATTTGCTAATTTATTTTTCTATTTTGATAAGTGAGATTTTTTCTTTCTGTATTTCCCTTTACCTCCTTTTGCTTCTTCCTAATGAACGCCTTAATATTCTTTGGAAGTCAGTGGTCCCTGTTGGCTTGTTCCACATGAATGGGGTTCATCTTCTGAATAATAATAATAATAATAATAATAATAATAATAATAATAATAATAATAATAATAATAATAATACCTTGGGACACCAGAGTTGATGAGGAAGAAAGAGAAAAAAATCATAAGTATCAAGACCTGAAAATCGAAATAAGGAGGATATGGCAAATGCCAGTGGAAATTGTACCCATACTCATAGGAACAGTAGGCACGATCCCAAGATCCCTGAAAAGGAATCTGGAAAAACTAGATGCCGAAGTAGCTCCAGGACTCATGCAGAAGAGTGTGCTACTAGAAACAGCGCACATAGTGAGAAAAGTGATGGACTCTAAGGAGGCCGGATGCAACCTGAACCCACACTGTAAAAACCACCCAGTCGAATAGGATAACTGTGATAGACCCATAAAAGAATAGTAATAATAATAATAATAATAATAATAATAATAATAATGAGATTATTTTCAAGAAAATTCTATGGTTAGATTCTAAGATATGGCGCCCCGCTTTTTTCGGGGAAAGGCCCCAGTACTCGGTTACGTCTCGGGAGAATGCGAGAGGACAGGGGATCGACTCACAGAGAATCCGATTCAAATGACCTCGTTTCGAATTCGCTGATCGTGTTCGCTTAACTTCGACCCTGGCTTCAACTTAATGTAAGTAGTTATCACGGCAGTTTCGATAAAATAGGTACTTCGTGCGTGAAGTGAGTCTATATATCCTTGATATGTAGAGCGTATCTATATATATCCTTTATATATAAAGCGTATTTCCGTCTTGTTTTGCTGATGACAGATGCAATGTTCAGTTTAAGATAACAACAAGAAAAATGCAACAGAGTATAAAGTCATGACGTCCAGAGTGATAAGTAATTAAAATAGAACTAGATAGATTACGGTTTATATGTACGACGTATTTCCGTCAACAATTTTTGCTGATGACAGATGCAATGAAAGTTTAAGATAACAACAAGAAAAATGCAACAGAGTATAAAGTCATGACGTCCAGAATAATACGTAAGTAAAAATAGAACTAGATAAATTACAAAGACTTAAGATAGGACGTGATGCTGAATAACCATTATTTGTTAAGATTCTGCAGAAATCCCCAATGAAAATTAAACTGCTGTAGCAAGTATCAAAATATCAAGCCCCAAAATGTCAAGTGTCAACGGAGAAAGAACATAGAAATGAGTCGTGATTAAAACTGACTTCAGTTAAAATGACAAATATCCCCCTCAGGAGATAACCTCTTTGACGCTTTATTTGCAAAGGGAAAGCGACAGTTCTCTCTCCTCTGCTTTCCCCAGAACTGTCGTCCTTTATGAAGGAGGAGAAAGCTCATTAGCGAAAGGAAAATAAGACAGAACTTGAACGCAACACGGAACGAACGAGAGCAAGAGATTATTACGACCGTATTTTAAAATACCGTTTCCTGCCAGTGTCCCTTTACGGAGGAAAAAAAAGGACGTTAGGGGGAAAATGGACGATCAAAGGAAATGATGGAACTAAGACGAGAGAGAGAGAGAGAGAATCCGTCATGAGAGAGAAATGCAATTGTTGGAGAAAGCGCGTGATTGAGAATGGATGGAAAGAGTTTTGTTTTTAGACAGTTTTTTATGGGATGAAAAAATAACTCGATAAAACCAAAGGAAAGAATTTTTTTTTATTGTGTGTATTTCGGAGAGATGAAATAAAGAAAAATAATTACCAGAAGAAAGAATGAAAATGGTATTTTCTTATAGCTGAAATTTTTACCCATCTTTATATTATTTTTCTGAGGAGATAATAGAATAATGAAAGAGAATTAGAGGAATGAAAGTTTTTTATGGGCAAATGAAAGTCTTTCCTGTTTTTATAGAAGTAATAATGAGAGAGAATCAAAAGAACAAAGCTTTTATTGTCTGTAGGTAGTTTGTAACAGTTAAAAGAATAATGAAGGGGAACCGACGGAAAGTTTTATTTTTAATACAGTCTTTTCCATTTGTTTTCGGAAGAGATAAAAGCGTAATTGCTGTTGGAAGTTGAAGGAGGGTAATTGCGCGAAAAGATTATGATTAAATGAGAGAGAGAGAGAGAGAGAGAGAGAGAGAGAGAGAGAGAGAGAGAGAGAGAGAGAGATTTTAATTAGCAGAGCACGTAATGAGACACAGTTCAAGAAAAGGAGACCACGAAGTTACGACAGCAGAAGATTCCTATCAATTAAGCCTCGAGAGGTGACAGAGGTCACTGACCTCTTCTGCTTTGCATCAAAAGAATATAAAGCAGTGGTTCTTAAACTTTTTTTTGCCCTGCGCCCCACTACCCCTGAAATTTCTGCCCACTATAAACTGAAAACAATGTGTTGTCTATTTGTATACTATTATACTTCATTAGTTATAAGTACATAGATGAATGATAGATTTCTGTTCCATTGCTTTGAAATTCTTTTAAGCATGCAATGTACTTTATTTCAATTCATAAAGAAGATTTGAAATGAAAAAAACGTTTATTTTGAATTTTTGGCATGTTTTCAGATAATAATTAGAAAACATATGGAAGCAGTGATAATGTTTTTGGAAACTTTGCAATTAAAAAAAAACAATAGCCACCATCTGGCAACCCTGTTTGCGCCCCCCTTGGAAGCTTCTGGCGCTGCCTTGTGGGGGCGCGCCCCCCAGTTTAAGAATCACTGATATAAAGTACTCTCTCTCTCTCTCTCTCTCTCTCTCTCTCTCTCTCTCTCTCTCTCTCTCTCTTTTGAAAAGACGACTTTCAGAAAATACTGTTGGAATAAAATCTCTCTCTCTCTCTCTCTCTCTCTCTCTCTCTCTCTCTCTCTCTCTCTCTCTCTCTCTCTGTCTTTAAACTGGCTTTCAGGAAATACTTTTGAATAAAATTCTCTCTCTCTCTCTCTCTCTCTCTCTCTCTCTCTCTCTCTCTCTCTCTCTCTCTCTTGGGTAGACGACTTTCAGAAAATACTATTGGAATAAAATCTCTCTCTCTCTCTCTCTCTCTCTCTCTCTCTCTCTCTTGGGTAGACGACTTTCAGAAAATACTGTTAGAATAAAATCTCTCTCTCTCTCTCTCTCTCTCTCTCTCTCTCTCTCTCTCTCTCTCTCTCTCCGAGCGCGTTTCAAAGCAGGACGAAGTATCTGTGCCTGCGTTCATTGCTTTCGAGGCAAAGGAAGACGATATCGATTTGTTTGATCCAATTCCGAGCAGAAGCTTTGAATTGCAACCTGTTTTGCCAACTTTACTCTCTTTACCTGGGCAAGGCTTTACACTTTTTTTTTTTTTTTGTTTTCAATTGCGTTCTGATGGGAGAATTTAAGTTTTTAATTTTTATTATATACATTTTAAAGACTGGAGATATGTATTACGGATATAACTAATTCTCTCTCTCTCTCTCTCTCTCTCTCTCTCTTTATATATATATATATATATATATATATATATATATATATATATATATATATATATATATATATATATATATATATATATATATATATATATATATATATATATATATATATATATATATATATATATATACATACATATATATATATAGTGTCAGTAATTTTAAAGATGTCACTTAAATTTAGGATTATAAAACCAATTAGGATACAACATTATAAAGCAAAATTCTGTTTTCAAAATCTCGATTTAATATCGTATTTTAACACCAAATATGTTATTTAATTTTGTGACATCTTCCTTGACAACGATAAAGCAAACTCTGCTCTTTACAGCGTTGAACTTTAGTGAAATCGTATTTATAATGTCATTGTTAATGACGTGAATTACATTTTACATTTGCAAAGATGAGAAACAGCATGTTATGATTTTCTGAAAAAATGTGTTTCCTTTTTTAGATGATTCATATGATTGTGATTATTTTATCATTGTATTTACTGGTGATGCTGATGTGTGTGCGTGTGTATGTATGTATGTGTATGTGTTTTAAACGCCATTAAATAAAAACTTTTTTTTCAGCAGAATTACATCACTTAGATGAAATCTAAAGTTGAACGGAGCTACCTGACGAAGACCACCTGGTATTATAAGGTACGTTTGCTTTGTACACAAAATTATCATGTTCCCCTAGGTTGTTCCGCCATTGATAACCACGCTGTTGAATCCCAGTCTACGAAAATCAATCAATCAATTAATAATTCTGAAATTGATGCGGAGCAGCGTCACGTCACGTCAAAATATTCTTTCCAAGAAAACGCGTCGTGATGTGACGGTGGATGCCGTGTGCTGGATGGTGACGTGACGTGACGTGATGGTGTGAACAAGTCCATTTGAATATATGTATTTTGACGTGACGTGATGTGTCGGTGACGTGATGTTATAATGCGAATCAGCCTCTATACAATCCGTCTTTTTATGGCCTTAATTCTGGTTATTCATTTACTTATATATCATATTTTTTTGTACGGTTTTATTTTGACATAAAATTGAAAATCCATTTGTGCAGTAATAATGTATCGTTATGCTAATTTTTAACCTTTCGTTTTTTGTTGTCATTTCGATATTTTCTCTGCCCGTTGTTCAGCCCATCAAACAACAAAGTCTCTTAAAATACAAATAAAGAACAAAGAAATAGCGCAACATAAACAAATAAAAAAAACTAAAAACTTAATATTTTTTTTTACTTTTATACATTAAATTTATCTTTAAGACAGACTATTTTATTTATTTAATATTTATTCATTTTATAAACTGCTTTTAATGAGCTCAATCGGTTTGGCAAACACAGCCTTTATATTAATTTTTAAGACCTTCCTATTTTATAAAATATGGGCCAAGGGCGCAGACTGAAGGAAGAAACAAATGACAAGACAGTTGTATTCCGACAGGTTTTTTACCAGTATTTTATTTGAACCACTGATATAATATCAATTCTCAGTAACAAGAAAGGGTCAAATATCTCATACATGGTCCAGAAAAACTGCCTCAGTTCGTACATGTAATACAGTTTATGTGAAAATAAAACAAGCTCATTTTTTTAACTCAGAAATGTCGGGGAGGAGGAAACAGGGTCAACGTTGAATTTTGCCAAAGTGACTTATTCAAAACAAATTAATTGACGTTAAATTTGCACATAGACACCGTTCAAACACAACAAAGTTTAGTGTAACAAATAATTACCTTTTTTTATTTTTATATTTATCTTTATATATTTTTATTCAACAATTTATTCATTTTATAAACTGTTTTAATTCAGATCTTTTCTTTATATTAATTTTCTCCTATTTTATGGCAACACAGTTGTATTTTTTTTTAAGTATTTTATTTCACTGATGTAATATCTTCTCAGTACAACGGAATATCTCATCATAAAACATACATGTAATACTTATGTTAATAAGTTTTTTTTTAACTATGGGGAAATAATAACCTTTTAGTGTACGATTAAGAAATCATCAACAAATCAAGGGCAACATTGGTTTGCGATTCGTAACTCATCATCATCATTATTATTAATAATAATAAAAAAACAGTTTAACCAGGCCACTGAGCTGACTGTCAGCTCCCGTAGGGCTGGGCTCTTGAACTCATCAGCGAACGGAAATAAAGCAAATCGTGTGATGAGGGAATTGGAAAACTAAATGATTTGTTCTTTAGTGACGTAGGGGTTGTGACTGTGTGGGGCTGTTTGTTCAGATAGAGAAAAGGACAGGGAGGAAAAGAATTGTCTGTGGGAGGAGAAAGGACAGGAAGGAAAAAGAATTGTCTGTAGGAGGGAAAGAAAATCGGAGAGGAAGGAAAGAATTGTCTTTGGGTAGGAGAAAGGAGAAAGGAAAGGAAGGGATAAAAAGAATTGTTTTTGGGTAGGAGAAAGGAAAGAGAAAATTGAGAGAAAGGACAGAAAGGGGAAAGAATTGTCTTTGGGAGGGAAAGACAGGATTGAGAGAAAGGGAGGGAGGAAAAGAATTGTCTTTGGGTAGGAGAAAGGAAAGAGAAAATTGAGAGAAAGGAGAGGAAGGAAAAAAATTGTCTTTGGGTAGGAGGAAGGAAAGAGAAATTTGAGAGAAAGGAGAGGAAGGGAAAGAATTGTCTTTGGGAAGGAGAAGAGGAAAGAGTAAAAATTGAGAGGAAGGAGAAAGGAGGAAAATGGGTAGAAAAGACAGGAAAATAGAAAATTGAGAGAAAGGACAGGATTGGAAAAAAATTGTCTTTTGGGAAGGAAAGGAGAAAGGACAGGAAGGAAAAAGAATTGTCTCAGGATGGAGAAAGAGAGAAAGGAGAGGAAGGAGAGAATTATCTTTGGATGGGATAGGACAGGGGAAAATTGTCTTGGAAGGAGAAGAGAGAGAGAGAGAGAGAGAGAGAGAGAGAGAGAGAGAGAGAAGAGAGAGAGAGGAGAGAGAAGAGAGAGAGAGAGAGAAAGGAGAAGAAAATTGCCAGATATGACAAAGGTGTTTGGAAATGTCTTCGTTATAGGAATGATTCAGATAACAGCAACTTTGCCTCTTAATAATGATGCTACAACTTTAATAATGAATTATTTTTAAACACTTGTTTATATATTTCTCGTGTTTTTCAGATTCCAAATGTGGTAATAATAATAGTAGTAAGTAGTAATAATAATAATAATAATAATATAATAATAATAATAATAATAATAATAATAATAATAATAATACTTTATATTCGCCTCGTGTTTTCAGATTCCAGATGTAATAATAATAATAATAATAATAATAATAATAATAATAATAATAATAATAATAATAATAATAGTTGGGGTTTCCCACCAATAGAATACAGTGGAAAATTAACTGAAAAGTCTGAATAAATGTTGAAGTTCCTCGCCGCAGCTTTACGTAAACTGGTCGCAGATATTTTTTATTTTATTTAATTAATCGAGTCTGCGGTAATAGCATATAAAATAGCCTGTTACTTCAATAGTGAGGGATCTTAAACAATTTTAATTTTGGGCACTCACGGTCCATGCTTAGATCTCTTGTAGATGTTTGTTTATTTATATATATATATATATATATATATATATATATATATATATATATATATATATATATATATATATATATATATGAATTTTTATGCTTTACAAAAGACAAGAATGATTTCTTTTGGTAAATCGTACAACATTTTCACAACGTGATATATGTCACAGTAAGTCTCTTTCTTTCAACGAGCATTTAAAATTTATGAAATTTATAAAGCATATGAGAAAAAAATCAGGAAAGTTGCAGTGAAGGTAAAATAATTCCTACAAGTTGAACTCAAAAAACTGATCTTTGAGAAATAAAAATTAGATCATTTTTGAGCAAATTTCAAAATGTAATTCTAATGTAATTCTGCTGAGGATAATTAGCTTTGCACTGAAGCGAGTTACTGTTATCTGAATGACGGGAGAATTGAGAATTGCCAGTCCTTCTCTTCGGTGTAAAAGAAATGAAACAAAACGGAGGATAATGGAAACCTCCAAGAAAACATGGAAAACAGAAACACACACCAATAATGTAAACACGAAAAATAAAAAAAATAAAATTAACAATTTAAAACATGATAAATAGTGGGGTGTCGTGTGTGATGGGACCCGGAGGGTAAGAATATCTACCCAACTTTTGGGAGGCTGAAAAATACAAAACGAATTATATTAGAACCTCATAGAGATTACAACCACAAGCAGGAAGTGTTATATATGTGCCTCCAAGCACATATGGATACAAAACGATGTCCAAGAGCCACACTGTCCAAAAGTTGGACGTGGTGATGGCTCTTAATAGAAAATTGACTTCTGTTTTTCGTCAAGGGAGCCGAATGCAAGATTCGTTTCAAGGGACTGTCTTCCTAGTAGATGTCTCTTAAGGAAGGTTTTCTTGTTATTAATGTAGATTTATGCGAGTTTCTAGATTCATAATGATAAAATGTGAGTCAACGGTTTTATACACTATACCAGTGGTTCTCAACCAGAGGGGGATTTCCCCCTAGTAGGGAATATCAGAGTTTCAAGGGGGGATTTGTGACCAAGGATTTTGAATATTATATGCATATTATTTCCATTGCACCCTTTTAGGCTGACAATTTTGGAAAAGGGGGGTTGGAATGACATTCTGACATATGGTGAAAGGGTGCATGGGTCAAAAAAAGTTGAGAACCACTGTTTTATTAGTTGTTTACCCATAATTCCTTATAACAATAACCAAGTTTATGTTGATGAAACGTGGTAATGTTAAACTAAATAAAAATATGTAGCGCAGTGCAGAGTCAATGACAGCCACATCGTATGAGGCTGAAAGCCTGTAAAATTTCCTTATGTTTTGAAAAATTTCACCTGACAGAATAAAGGAACTGTATGTGCCCCCCAAACTGTGTGGAAAGGTACTTACTTTTTGATAAAAAGGAAGACTTTTGTGGTGGTGGGAGGGGGTGGGATGCAGTTTATAACATGAGTTTTACATATTGCTCGTCTGGGGAAGTGACATTTTGATTTTGTTAACACCAAAATTTTCCGTTGGACTTTCATGTTTAATATTGAGGTTGATTCAGCATGCTAGCAAACGAAGGCTTTCAGAAATGCAGAAATGTGCTAAAGCATTTGGAAAGGCTGATAACAGGGAAGTACTTTGAAGGATGGTCAGACTGATGACAAACTTAGAGTTTTATTGAATGTCCCTGTAGGATATCTTGACCAGGGGAGCAGTTTTAGATACCTGTACAGAATGTACGATATCTTGACCAGGGACCAGTATTAGATACCTGTACAGAATCAGTAACTGCCAATAATAATAATTATTATTTATTATTATTTCAGTAGATGAAACCTATTTATGTGGAACAAGCACACCAAAGAGGCCATTGACTTGAAATTCAAGCTTGCAAAGAATGTTGGTTTCAACCTCCCACCGGAGCAGACCCCACACTGCAGCAGTAACTGATCATGATACAGAGCCAGTGATTTTTCATCGCCCTGGGGAGACGCAACCCGCGACATCTGAGTGGCATGCCACGACACTAAGCATTATGCCAGTGGACCAGTAAAAGAGAGGATTATGATTTTTAAAAGGAAATGTTTTGAAAAAGCTGGAACGATTGAAAGTAGTTGGCAAAGCCAGAACGTACTGATCAGGTATATAAAATGTATATTTCCAGCTTAGTACTGACGGATTGCTAAGAAATTCACAATCTCGTGAAAAACAATCTGTGTGATAAAAATCCACAATTACACAGTGAACTGGATTACTATAAAGACAAAAGCAAAGACTGTCGACCACCTGAACGGTGTTCCCTCATATGTGTGTTTGTAAACACTGATGAGGAAGAACAACCGTTCTGGTGTTGAAAGTCTTTGCCTTTTTATTTTCATAGTAATCCAGTTAAATAAGTAATTGTGGATTTATATTACTCAACGACGGATTGTTTTCAACAGAAGTAATGAGGATATTATGGACTGTAATTTTAGACTTGCAAGTCTTATACCATCCTTTGCAAGGTAAAGATTGTTGGCAGGTTTCTAATTGTGTAGGAAGTGACGAGGACTCTATGAGTGTTGCAGGCAACGTGTGGGGTTGGGGTGGTGTATTGTAAGATTTCTAACAGAGGTGAACTTTTAGAAACTGTGGCAATTTATGTTTACTTTTTATTATTGATTCCCTTATATCAAGGGATGTTTATTGTTATGAGTGATTGTGAAGGACTTTTTGAAGATTGTATTGGAGAAGATTGTGATAAAGTTAGTGAAAATTTAAGAGGACTCAACTTTTATCCAAAAATAAGTTTATTGCAATTGGACACCAAGGGAGACAGTGTTCAAGCTTAAGAATGGAGGAAGGCGAACACAAGTTGGAACTCTGAAGTGTCCATATATGATTAGTAAATTGTAAGGTTTTCAAGAGTGAAAATATTAATGTACTGATGTGTATAAAGGACAGCAGGACCAAGGACTAATTTGAGAATTTCTTAAAGCAATTGTCTTGACAAGAGATCATTCTTGGGTAACTGCTAAGATTCCAAAGTATGATTTTAGAAGTATAGTAAAAGACATGATAAAATGAAGGTTACAGTGTCAGGATTCTGTAAGGTATTAAGACTAAGATAATTGAAGATAAGAAGCCTGATGACCAACCATAGGATACCCAGTTAGTTCCCTATAGGATGGTAAAAGTGAAGACCAGTTCAGTATTCAAAGCAGCAAGGTTGAGGACCAGTTTAAGACCACTAAAAGATCTTGTAGGGAAGATACAAGTGAGGAACTTTTTATGGATTCAGAGCGAGATCTTTTAAGGATAGTTTGGCTGATAACAAACTAGAGTTTTAATTCAAGTATCCGCAGGATACTCAGACACGGGATCAGTGTTAATGTTTTGATATACGGGTCTGTTAAAGTTAGTTAAACTGGGGACATCTCTAAGATTTCAAAGTAAGGTTCTGGACAAAGATTTATAATGAGGGGCAGTGTAAGGTCTTATGTAGTAGGACCGCTGACGAATTTAAACTTGCAAATGGTGGTCTTTAGAAAATATTGATCCCAAGAACCTTTTTGAGGTTTCAGTGTACAGACATACGAATGATAGCAAGACAAGGGACCCATTTTAGAACCAAAAGTAGACATGTTTTCAAGACAGGCAGACTGATGACTACCTTTAGGGTACAAAGTATGTGGTGTATGTAGGCTGTAAGAATCCGAACAAATATGGCGTTCCAGAGTGCATTACTCTTGTTCTAAAGTAAAGTCTTTCAAGGGTGATGAAGCTGAGGGCTAATTCTGTCAATGGGTTTTTGTGTATAGGCTAAACTTCAGAACGTAAAAGTGTTGCGAGATTGTCGTAACTTGAAAACTCATTCCCTCCTGGAAGAACGAGATCTACTTGAAAGACAGTTCCAGTACTCCCTTAAAGATACT
>NC_089756.1:50352-71799 GCF_040412425.1 Macrobrachium rosenbergii | reverse complement strand
CTCAACCCTCTTCTATCAATTGATTCATAGCGCAACTGTTTTAGGGTTTTCCTCCTGTTACACATTTCAAACCTTTGTTCTTGTCAGTTTCCCTTTCAGCGCTGAATGACCTCATAGGTCCCAGCGCTTGGCCTTTGGCCGAAATTCTATACTGTGTTCTATTCTCTTCCGCTGTCACTGAACCGCCCAATTATTATTATTATTATTATTATTATTATTATTATTATTATTATTATTATTATTATTATTATTATTCAGTAGATGAAACCTATTCATATGGAACAAGCCCACCAAAGGGACCATTGACTTGAAATTCAAGAAGCTTCCAAAGAATATTATGGTGTTCACTAGGAAGAAGTAAGAGGAAGTAAAGGGAAATACAGAAAGAAGAGATCCCACTTACTAAAGAAAATTAATTAATAAATTAATAAATAGATCAAAATGCAAGGAGAAGATCATTAGGGCAGTAATGCATTGCATCTTCGCTTGAACTTCTGAAGTTCCAATTGCACGACTTCCTCTGGGAGGCTGTTCCACAGAACAGTTCCACAGTATAGACCCGATTTTAAAGTGAGGACAAGTGGATGGCGCTGACGGTGTTCATATTGAGCCTCGCTTTTGCTGAATTCTCTTTTCTGAATTTCTCTTGTTTTGAATTTCTCCTCTTTTGGAAATTCTCTTGTTTTGCAATTTCTGACATTTTGGAATTTTTTTTTTGGAATATCCCTTTTTGGAATTTCTCCTTTTTATAGTAATTTAGGAATTTCCCCTTTGGTGGAATTTCTCTCTTTTTTTGGAATTTCTCTTTTATTATTCTTTTAAGGAATTTCTCATTTTTGCGGAATTTCTTTTTTTTTTTATTTGGAAGTATTGGTTGGAATTTGTTTTTGAGACCATGAATTTTTATTTTTGTTCAGCTTTGGGTTATTGTTTCCCTTTGTGAGAGAGAGAGAGAGAGAGAGAGAGAGAGAGAGAGAGAGAGAGAGAGAGAGAGAGAGTGTGTGTGTGTGTGTATGGGTGTGCGTTTTCGTTTTATCTGGATTTATGGATTGAGAATTCCTGAGACCTATTTAAGCTCTTCAATCTTTGAGACTTTAATTATTAGCGTCTTTTATTTATCTTGGGACTGGATTGAAATTCTGTGAACTAAACCAAAAAAATTCGCTTCGTTTGGTGAAATGAAAACTAGATTTAGTCGATTTTATTCCTAAAGAGTTAATTTTTCAAAAGATCTTTTCTCCACCTTTTGAACAATCTGGTTGAAATTCTCTTCACTGGACCAGCTAAGAAACCGAATCCTTTGGTCAGCGGAAATAAAATTTCCATCTTTTTATTATCAAAAATAAAATTCCTAGATAAGACTCCTAACAAGCATCCATATTTGTGGATAACTTTTGAAACGAAACAGGATTTTGTTGTGAACATTTATTTTGAAGTTTACGAAGAGAAAAATGACGCTACACTTCAGCGGATTTTCCCAGGGAAATCACGATGTCACAGAGCAAGGGACCCCGTAGGGGACTAGTGCCGTCAGTGCACCTCATTCGGTGCACTGTAAGCATTACTTAACGTTCTTTGCGGCGTCCCTTCGCCCCCTAGCTGCAACCCCTTACAGTCCTTTTACTGCGCCTCCTTTCATATTCTCTTTCTCCCATCTTATTTTCCACTTTCTCCTAATATTTGATTCATGGCGCAACTGCGAGATTTTCCTCCTGTTACACCTTTTAAACCTTCTTACTGTCAATTTCCGTTTCAGTGGTGAATGACCTTATAGGTCCCAGTGCTTGGCCTCAGGCCTAAATTCTATATTCTATCTATCTATCTAACAAAGCAGGGGAATTCTTAAGTAAACATTTTTTTTTGTTGATTTAGTTAATAAAGCTTTGTCGCTATATGTTCTTCATCTTTCCGGAATATAGAAATTACTGTCACGCTTCGCAGCAAATAACCTGATTAATTTCTATAATTGCATTCGCACTGTACGCTATAGCGGCGTGGGCTTACCAGAAGAGATCCATGGGAAGAGCCACGGTTGCTTGCTAGTGCAAGAAGCCTAGGCGTATATAAATCGTACAAACACAGAAATCTTCGCTCTGCAATTCTGAATTCAGTATTGATGGTATAATGTTTTAGCGTGCTTCTCAGAAATGCAGGTAAGTTCCATATGAAAAATGTACCATGAATATAGTGTATCAAAATATATATGCACAAAGATTACAGCTTCCCAGCTGCTGTGGAGTTGATCACGCAGCAGTTGGACGAAAAAGCTGCAAGCTTTTTGTACATATATTTTTAATGCCACGTTAAGGAAAATGCATCTCATTGTGGATATTACCTCACGCGCTAAAATGTATTTGAAAAGAGTCGATTCCATTCCTCACCGTTTTGTTTGAAGATATGTGTGTGTGTGTGTGTGTATGTGGTATGTGTGTGTATTTTAATTTCATGGTGGGCTAAAATGTAGTAGGTTAGTATAAGTAACAATGAAATACTTTGTGGCTCCAGAGAATTTCTTTCTTATGTTTATTTAATATGTATGTATGTATATATATATATATATATATATATATATATATATATATATATATATATATATATATATATATATGTATGTGTATATATATATATATATATATATATATATATATATATATACACATATATATATATTAGTTATTTATTATATATATATATATATATATATATATATATATATATATATATATATATATACGTGTGTGTGCATTATGTATGTGTGTGTAAAAGTGGTATCATGTAATTTATTAATGAAATGCCAATATCATTCCGTTTAAAAATGAAATAACACCAATCTCTCTTTACATTCACCTTAATACATAGAAGGATCAAATCCTGTATAGAAAATGTCTATTTAGCCACAGCTGTTCCAACAGTTACACCTACACAGTTGGTTCATCAACAGCACGTCAGTACACGCCTGTGCAGTCATGGGAAGATGCGTACCATTAGAACCTCAAGTTCAAGAGAAGTTGCAACGTAATGCACATACTACCCTCAAAATAATCTTCTCATTATTTATTTCTGTTCTTTCTGTGTTTTCTATTTTTTTTCTCTCATTTTTTCAAGTGACAACATATTCTTTGGAAGCTTGAATTTGAAGTCTGAAAATGGCCCCATTTAGGCACGATCTATATGAATAGGGTTTATCTTAATAATAATAATAATAATAATAATAATAATAATAATAATAATAATAATAATAATAATAATAATAATAATAATAATAATAGGATTGCAAATTTCTTTCTGTTATTAACCTCTTGAGAACGATTTTCAAAATCTCCTTTTAAAAAGTATTATTACTTTGCAGTAATTTTTTGTCCGAGTAATTATTATTAATAATTTTCAGGCTACTATGTATTTAACATCTTTTCAAGGTGATTACTGAGGTACTTCACGAAATAGCTCATAATTTCTTTAATTCCTCTACAATTTACTCGGTCACTGGCGACAAGAACCTTACTAAATGCGTAAGACCACGCGCCTGTAATACCAGGCTATAAAAAAAAAAAATTGTAATTGTAATTCTCCGAACTGGTCTGCCTTCGCGGAGTTAATAACTTGAAATTACCTGGGCATACTGTCATTCACCTGTAATTAACGCTTGCCTCTCTTTGATTGCATTCGGGGATTGAAGGTTCATGATTCCAATGACAGGTTTTTCTTCCTTCAGTCCGTCCGTAGTTTGCGTGACGAACCAGTTCGGTCATTTCCTTCGGCGTTTGTGAGGGTTACGGTAATCTGCAGAAAAAGTGGTGAAAGCTTTTTTTTATTGTTTATCAATGCCAATAATGATTTACAACGGAGGCAGGGCCCGTTGGGGGGGTGGTGGTGCCGTCGGTGCACCTCATGCGGTGCACCATAGGCATTACTAATGGTTCTTTGCGGCGTGTATTCCTAAGGCTACTAGCTGCAACCCCTTTCGTTCCTTTTACTGTACCTCCTTTCATATTCTCTTTCTTCCATCGTACTTTCCCCAACCCTCTCCTAATTGTTGATTCATAGCGCTTCAATTGCTTTGAGGTTTTCCTCCTGTTACACCTTTCAAACCTTTTTACTGTCAATTTTCGTTTCCGCGCTGAATGACCTCATAGGTCCCAGTGCTTGGCCTTTATTTCAAATTCTATATTCAATTCAATACGAATAATGATTTAAAATGAGGTATGAAAGGCAATGTTATTCCGTAATCTGTCTATTTTAATATGGTCGATTTTACTTCTGTTTATTAGAGTTTTATAGTTTCCAGGTAATGTTCTTCCGTAATCTATCGTTTTAATATGGTCGATTTTACTTCTGTTTAATCATTTGATAGACCGTCAACGTTTTCCGTTTCTGAAAATAATGCTCAGGGCTTTAAATACTAGGTACAATAACGTCTAACCCTCCCCCGAGGTGTAACCGAGGACCGGCACCTTTCCCTGAAAAAAGCCGGACGCCGTATCTTGAAAACTAACCATAGAATTTTCTTGAAAATAATCTCATTATATTTCCCCCCGCACTCAAATTACTGAGAACATTCTATCCTTGCCTATCTAACCTAACCTAACCTAACCTCTGGGGGCATGGCAAAAAACCGGGGCTGGTGCAATACTAACATACATCTCAGGAATGTGCTCCCCTGGGGTATTGTACTATCTTCTGTCAAGGAAACTGAATTGCTATGTGTTTTTTTTTTATTATTCTAGCAAATATAGACGATTGTCATATTTACCTCGTTTCTGCAATTTGCGTTTTACCATCTTCAGAATGTACTTCCATCAGCTTTTCGATCACACTTTAATTCTTGACTCTCATAATGGCTTTTGAAAGTTGTGTCCTTATAAATGAAAGCCACTTGCAATGTTCTCTTGAAAATTTAGTAACTGGATAAACTGAAAATACTGATGGCCTTTTTCATGAAAGATACAAAATACAACTCATTTCTGTTATTATTATTATTATTATTATTATTATTATTATTATTATTATTATTATTATTATTATTATTATTATTATTCAGAAGATGAATTCTAATCATATGGAACAAGCCCACCAAAGGGCCATTGGCTTTAAATTCAAGCTTCCAAAGAATATTAAGGTGTTCATTCGGAAGAAGTAACAGAAGGTAAGGGAAATGCAGAAAGAGAGATGAATTGCTAAACTGAAAGTGGAGATCAGTTATTAAACTGAAAGAGGAGGTGAATTGCTAAACTGAAAGTGGAGATTACTTAATACTGATCGTATTTTCATTTCTGTATCACCTAGATTTATTATTCTTCAGTGTCTTCACATGCTGTTCGTTGCATGCATACATTATTCTTTCATCTCTCTATATGCTATTCTGTGCACAGATGTGTTATTTTTCAGTCTCCATCTTGTATTCGTGGAACAGGGCCTCAGAATCGTGACAATAGTCAGTGACTTTTATCCTCGACTATAAACAGAGGTGTAAGCGAAATTCTAACACCTAAGTGGTTTTAATTTTGATTTCCTTCATTATTTTTGCGGTAAACCTCTCCTCCCCCCCCTCCCAAAAGCAGCACGTCTAACCACGTCAGTAAATATAAAACCACTGGGACTAGCTAGCACCAGGTCTAACCCGTCAGCAAATACAAAACCACTGGGACTAGCAATTTTAGCAGCCCAGTTGCGCAGTGCACCCGTCACTCGGTTTCAGTGGTGCGTGACGTCACGTACCCATAACCTATTACTAATTAGACCTACTTTACCTGAAGGTTGAAGGAGTCTTCGCAAAGACCTCTCGCGAAAGGAGCCTGGCTTTAACGTCAGGTAACACAAGACGGAATAACATATTCCGTCTTGAGGTAACATTAGTGACAATAAGATCATTTAGTGTGATATCACGGTGCTTACCTCTTGTATGTACTTTCATTCTTCTGTATAAAGCGTTAAGTGTAAACATTCAGTTTTCCTATGCGCTGATAGGCCTATGTTAGGAGATTGTTTTATACCGTTGACTTAATAAAGTGAGAAAAGCCGGCTACAGCATTACAGCAAACCCAAGCTACCTCTCTATGCTGTTAGGCTATATGAAAGCTTTCTTTTTCCGAAGCCTGGTGTCATTTGGGAATTTATACATTTGAATGCAGGCGCCTCGTCTTCAAAGAAAGCAGATGCATTTGAGCTTTCCAAAATAAAAGGTGTAGGCCTAACTTTTCTAGAAGAGTGATTATCGTCTGAAATATAAAAATTCTATGTGAATTAAATTTGTTTACTATTGGTCTTTAGCTACGTTAAGTGAAATCTCTCACTGCGTAATTTAATATCCAGTAAACGCTGCATTGAAGCCTCGCTTCATAGCCAATCAAATTGAAACCGTTAAAAAACATGACTAGCTTCAAGAACTGACGTTAATATTCATGTATTATATTGTAAAATATAAAGTATTTTTATTTGGGGGGTGGGCAACAAAATTGAATGTTATTCAATATATCGGCAAACTTTTCCGATGACCGTAATTATTTCAATTGACAGTTCATAGTACCCAGCCAATCGCCAGTATTGGGAAATTTCATCACCGGCATATTGCTGTTTATCGGATTCAAATATATCTTATTATAGGATTTTTTTTTAGCGACTACTGTTTTTTAATTGTGTTAGGACACGAGGAGGTGAGTGTTGCCAATTCAGAAAATATACTTAATCAGTATGTAAATCGCGTGTTTTGTGTATATATATATATATATATATATATATATATATATATATATATATATATATATATACATATATATATATATATATATATACATATATATATATATATATATATATATATATATATATATATATATATATATCTATCTATCTATCTATCTATCTATCTATATATATATATATCTATCTATATATATATATATCTATATATATATATATATATATATATATATATATATATATATATATATATATATATAGAGAGAGAGAGAGAGAGAGAGAGAGAGAGAGAGAGAGAGAGAAATGGAATGGAGAGAAATAGAATATTAAATTTAGGCCAAAGGCCAAGCACTGGGACCTATGAGGCCACTCGGCGCCGAAAAAGGAAATTGAAGGTAATAAAGTTTGAAAGGTGTAACAGGAGGAAAACCTCGCAATTGGGCTATGAAACAATTGTTAGGAGAGGGTGGAAAGTGAGATGGAAGAGGGAGAATAAAAACGGAGGTACAGCAAAGGAATGAAAGTGGTTGCAGCTAGGGGCCAGAAGGGACGCTGCAAAGAACCTAAATTAAACATTGCAAAGTGTGAGATGCAACGACGACACTACTTCGCTACTGAGAGAGAGAGAGAGAGAGAGAGAGAGAGAGAGAGAGAGAGAGAGAGAGAGAGAGAGAATCATATTAGGCCTATGTTGTTCATAGTCTAGGTTTACTCAAGTGTATTGTTTTAAATTGGTTTGATACTTTAACTAGTGAGTAGTGGATAAACCCCAAACAGAGCATTTCCATAACATTAGCCACTGTTGACACCTACACGTGAAGCTCATCAGTAGAACGTCGAACCTTCCTACAAACTCAAACTGCTCAGTCCACCTCTAATCTTGCACATACACACTTTTGCTTCCTGAAAACCGAGGCACTTCCCTTTTATTACACCATCTGTGGAGCACATTTTAGATTTACCAAACTACCTTAAAATTGACTCGGCCACCCTTCTCCTCTGGTAAAGTCGTGCAATTGGAAATTTAAAAGTTCAATCGAAGATTCAGTGCATTACTAGTCTGATACTATTCTATTTATATTTTAATACATTTTTATCTATTTATTAATTTGCTAATTTATTTTTCTATTTTGATAAGTGAGATTTTTTCTTTCTGTATTTCCCTTTACCTCCTTTTGCTTCTTCCTAATGAACGCCTTAATATTCTTTGGAAGTCAGTGGTCCCTGTTGGCGTGTTCCACATGAATGGGGTTCATCTTCTGAATAATAATAATAATAATAATAATAATAATAATAATAATAATAATAATAATAATAATAATATAATAATAATAATAATAATACCTTGGGACACCAGAGTTGATGAGGAAGAAAGAGAAAAAAATCATAAGTATCAAGACCTGAAAATCGAAATAAGGAGGATATGGCAAATGCCAGTGGAAATTGTACCCATACTCATAGGAACAGTAGGCACGATCCCAAGATCCCTGAAAAGGAATCTGGAAAAACTAGATGCCGAAGTAGCTCCAGGACTCATGCAGAAGAGTGTGCTACTAGAAACAGCGCACATAGTGAGAAAAGTGATGGACTCCTAAGGAGGCCGGATGCAACCCGGAACCCCACACTGTAAAAACCACCCAGTCGAATAGGATAACTGTGATAGACCCATAAAAGAATAGTAATAATAATAATATAATAATAATAATAATAATGAGATTATTTTCAAGAAAATTCTATGGTTAGATTCTAAGATATGGCGCCCCGCTTTTTTCGGGGAAAGGCCCCAGTACTCGGTTACGTCTCGGGAGAATGCGAGAGGACAGGGGATCGACTCACAGAGAATCCGATTCAAATGACCTCGTTTCGAATTCGCTGATCGTGTTCGCTTAACTTCGACCCTGGCTTCAACTTAATGTAAGTAGTTATCACGGCAGTTTTAAAATAGGATGAAGTGAGTCTATAATATAGAGCGTATCTATATATATCCTTTATATCGTATTTCCGTCTTGTTTTGCTGATGACAGATGCAATGTTCAGTTTAAGATAACAAACAAGAAAAATGCTTGAGTATAAAGTCATGACGTCCAGAGTGATCTATTAAAATAGAATAGATAGATTACGGTTTATATAAAGCGTATTTCCTTCTGTTTTTTTGCTGATGACAGATGCAATGTTCAGTTTAAGATAACAACAAGAAAAATGCAACAGAGTATAAAGTCATGACGTCCAGAATAATACGTAAGTAAAATAGAACTAGATAAATTACGGAGACTTAAGATACGACGTGATGCTGAATAACCATTATTTGTTAAGATTCTGCAGAAATCCCCAATGAAAATTAAACTGCTGTAGCAAGTATCAAAATATGAAGCCCCCAAAATGTCAAGTGTCAACGGAGAAAGAACATAGAAATGAATCGTGATTAAAACTGACTTCAGTTAAAATGACAAATATCCCCCTCAGGAGAGAACCTCTTTGACGCTTTATTTGCAAAGGGAAAGCGACAGTTCTCTCTCCTCTGCTTTCCCCAGAACTGTCGTCCTTTATGAAGGAGGAGAAAGCTCATTAGCGAAAGGAAAATAAGACAGAACTTGAACGCAACACGGAACGAACGAGAGCAAGAGATTATTACGACCGTATTTTAAAATACCGTTTCCTGCCAGTGTCCCTTTACGGAGAAAAAAAAAAAGGACGTTAGGGGAAAATGGACGATCAAAGGAAATGATGGAACTAAGACGAGAGAGAGAGAGAGAATCCGTCATGAGAGAGAAATGCAATTGTTGGAGAAAGCGCGTGATTGAGAATGGATGGAAAGAGTTTTGTTTTTAGACAGTTTTTTATGGGATGAAAAAAATAACTCGATAAAACCAAAGGAAAGAATTTTTTTATTGTTTGTATAAAGAAAAATAATTACCAGAAGAAAGAATGAAAATGGTATTTTCTTATAGCTGAAATTTTTACCCATCTTTATATTATTTTTCTGAGGAGATAATAGAATAATGAAAGAGTATTAGAGGAATGAAAGTTTTTATGGGCAAATGAAAGTCTTTCCTGTTTTTATAGAAGTAATAACGAGAGAGAATCAAAAGAACAAAGCTTTTATTGTCTGTAGGTAGTTTGTAACAGTTAAAAAGAATAATGAAGGGGAACCGACGGAAAGTTTTATTTTTTTAATACAGTCTTTTTCCATTTTGTTTTCGGAAGAGATAAAAGCGTAATTGCTGTTGGAAGTTGAAGGAGGGTAATTGCGCGAAAAGATTATGATTAAATGAGAGAGAGATGAGAGAGAGAGAGAGAGAGAGAGAGAGAGAGAGAGAGAGAGATTTTAATTAGCAGAGCACGTAATGAGACACAGTTCAAGAAAAGGAGACCACGAAGTTACGACAGCAGAAGATTCCTATCAATTAAGCCTCGAGAGGTGACAGAGGTCACTGACCTCTTCTGCTTTGCATCAAAAGAATATAAAGCAGTGATTCTTAAACTTTTTTTGCCCTGCGCCCCACTACCCCTGAAATTTCTGCCCACTATAAACTGAAAACAATGTGTTGTCTATTTGTATACTATTATACTTCATTAGTTATATGAGTACATAGATGAATGATAGATTTCTGTTCCATTGCTTTGAAATTCTTTATAAGCATGCAATGTACTTTATTTCAATTCATAAAGAAGATTTGAAATGAAAATTGACGTTTATTTTGAATTTTTGGCATGTTTTCAGATAATAATTAGAAAACATATGGAAGCAGTGATAATGTTTTTGGAAACTTTGCAATTAAAAAAAAACAATAGCCACCATCTGGCAACCCTGCTTGCGCCCCTTGGAAGCTTCTGGCGCTGCCTTGTGGGGGGCGCCCCAGTTAGAATCACTGATATAAAGTACTCTCTCTCTCTCTCTCTCTCTCTCTCTCTCTCTTTTGAAAAGACGACTTTCAGAAAATACTGTTGGAATAAAATCTCTCTCTCTCTCTCTCTCTCTCTCTTTTGAGTAGACGACTTTCAGGAAATACTGTTGGAATAAAATTCTCTCTCTCTCTCTCTCTCTCTCTCTCTCTCTCTCTCTCTCTCTCTCTCTCTCTCTCTTGGGTAGACGACTTTCAGAAAATACTATTGGAATAAAATCTCTCTCTCTCTCTCTCTCTCTCTCTCTCTCTCTCTTGGGTAGACGACTTTCAGAAAATACTGTTAGAATAAAATCTCTCTCTCTCTCTCTCTCTCTCTCTCTCTCTCTCTCCGAGCGCGTTTCAAAGCAGGACGAAGTATCTGTGCCTGCGTTCATTGCTTTCGAGGCAAAGGAAGACGATATCGATTTGTTTGATCCAATTCCGAGCAGAAGCTTTGAAATGCAACCTGTTTTGCCAACTCCTTTACTCTCTTTACCTGGGCAAGGCTTTACACTTTTTTTTTTTGTTTTGTTTTCAGTTGCGTTCTGATGGGAGAATTTAAGTTTTTAATTTTTATTATATACATTTTAAAGCCTGGAGATATGTATTACGGATATGACTAATTCTCTCTCTCTATGTATATATATATATATATATATATATATATATATATATATATATATATATATATATATATATATATATATATATATATATATATATATATATATAGTGTCAAGTAATTTTAAAGATATCACTTAAATTTAGGATTATAAAACCAATTAGGATGCTTGGCAACATTATAAAGCAAAATTCTGTTTTCAAAATCTCGATTTAATATCGTATTTTAACACCAAATATGTTATTTAATTTGTGACATCTTCCTTGCCAACGACGAGGCCACTCTGCTCTTTACAGCGTTGAACTAAATAGTGAAATCGCTTTATAATGTCATTGTTAATGACGTGAATTACATTTTACATTTGCAAAGATGAGAAACAGCATGTTAAGGTTTGCTGGAATTTGTTTCTTGTTTTGGTTGATTCATATGATTGTGATTATTTTATCATTATATTTACTGGTGACGCTGATGTGTGTGCGTGTGTATGTGTGTATGTGTTTTAAACGCCATTAAATAAAAAAAATTTTTTTCAGCAGAATTACATCACTTAGATGAAATCTAAAGTTGAACGGAGGTACCTGACGAAGACCACCTGGTATTATAAGGTACGTTTGCTTTGTACACAAAATTATCATGTTCCCCTAGGTTGTTCCGCCATAGGACCGCTGACGAATTTAAACTTGCAAATGGTGGTCTTTAGAAAATATTGATCCCAAGAACCTTTTTGAGGTTTCAGTGTACAGACATACGAATGATAGCAAGACAAGGGACCCATTTTAGAACCAAAAGTAGACATGTTTTCAAGACAGGCAGACTGATGACTACCTTTAGCGTACAAAGTATGGTGTATGTAGGCTGGTAAGAATCCGAACAAATATGGCGTTCCAGAGTGCATTACTCTTGTTCTAAAGTAAAGTCTTTCAAGGGTGATGAAGCTGAGGGCTAATTCTGTCAATGGGTTTTTGTGTATAGGCTAAACTTCAGAACGTAAAAGTGTTGCGAGATTGTCGTAACTTGAAAACTCATTCCCTCCTGGAAGAAAGAGATCTACTTGAAAGACAGTTCCAGTACTCCCTTAAAGATACTCCGAGGTATAATTAGAAGTTTCTGGTTTCAAAACACGTATTGACCACGAATGAAGGGACTAATAAACAGAACAGTTAAAGCAAAAATTGCTTTGGAACCAATTCACATACTTCTGTAAAAATGTGCGTCTCCTTCAATACAAACGGTTTATTACAAGATGTTTGTTATCAATTTATTTTATTTTTTTATTGAATAGACACCAAGAAAATGAAATGCAAGACTTTAACTATTCAGATTTGATTGGCACTCTTCTTCTTCTTCTTCTTCTTCTTCTTCTTCTTCTTCTTCTTCTTCTTCTTCTTCTTCTTCTTCTTTCTTTTAGTTTTCAAGATAAACTAGTTATTCTCTAGTCATTGGCGTCCACAAAATGGCAAATTTACAACTAATTGCTATATAGTCTATCACACTTCTGTCGCTGTATTCAAGTTCAGGATTGACGTTAATAAATTAATCTCATGTTTCAACGGTCTACAAAAATATATTTTTCCTTTTAAAATCCTTCAGTTTATGGTAATTTAGTTTTGTTTCCAACTCTCTCCAAAGCTTCAATGAGTCACCATCATCGTCCAACCTTTCTTTCCTCTGTCGAATATTCCTGGTTTGTTGTCCTCAAGAACAAATACTGTTCATTTGTTCAATTCATCACTGGCAAGTAATAACTTACACCCTCGGGACGTTGGAAGCCAGTCACAAAATTCCAGTTTCTTAGTCACTCTTCCATGCCACTGTCTGTTCCAGCCTTTCCCTGGAAAGTTTCTGAGTGGCCAGAAACGCACACGTTCAGAACGTTTTCTAGAGATTATTTAAATAATGAGCATTTATTTTTTATATATATATATATATATATATATATATATATATATATATATATATATATATATATATATATATATTTTTTTTTTTTATAAAGGTCTCTGCGAAAGGTCTGAGACCCTGCGAATGTTTAGTATTATATACACGTGCATGTGTACAGTCTGGAAAGTACTTCCGACTTTCCAGTACACGCGAACTTTTTTTTCTGTTATGTTTGATATTTTTCTTGTTTTTGGCAGCAGGTTTAATCACTATATGTTTGTCTTCTTCTTCTTCTTCTTCTTCTTCTTCTGCGAAGTCACATTGAGTGGGAACACGAATCAGTTCTCCTTTTCCTATGTAATTCGTAAGCGTAACTCCTGATTCGGTGCACTCGAAGGAATTGACAGTAAAAAGGGTATTTATTAACAAGAGCTTCCGACTGCTGACGCCGCTGCCGCCCTGTTTGAGACCTCGTCCGACCAAAGGGCGTCGATCTCCTCGCAGGGGCAAATCCAGCAGGCAGCAGCAGAGGGGTTAAAGTGTGGAGTCTTGACCATCACCTCGGTTGGAGGTTGAGCAGGTAGGCGATGGTGCTAGCGGAAGCAGGGGGGAGGAGGAGAGTCTCCCTCGACAGCCACCACAATCCTGCCAGCAGGCAGAACAGCAGGAGGCTCCGTGACGGAGGGCATCTGCTGAGTGGGCCCCCTCCGTGATGCATGGCGGCTGGATGCTCACCTGCTGAGGATACCAAGGAGGAAAAGTCAGAATCTTTGTGAATAATAATAATAATAATAATAATAATAATAATAATAATAATAATAATAATAATAATAATAATAATAATAATAATAATGGAGAAATCAATCCAGGGTTATGTATAGGTGCATATACTGTACTTAAAAATACATCTCGACAGAAGAGAGCTTTCGGGAATCTGTTCGATTCCCCTTTTCGATGAGATTGAAAAGAGGAATATTTACTATATAATTGTTAATTTTTATTACAAAAATGGGAATACTAAAAATCACTACGAAGACTGAATTAGTGATACAGTAATGATAATACCGTGGAAAATACCTATTTCTGAATCTGTGAATTTGTCGTAATATGAATGGAAGTCACAGTAACACTGATGTTATTGATGGTAACCTAATTAATAACAAAAACAACGCCAATAATAGTCGTAATATATACACTTAATAATAATTGGACTGTGGGACAGTCTCCCTGAAGATATAGTGCAATTGGAACTTCAGAAGTTCAAGCGAAGATGCAATGCATTACTACCCTAATGCTATTTTCCTTGCGTTTTAATACATTTTTATCTATTTATTAATTTATTGATTTAATTTTTTCTTTGTAATAAGTGAGATCTCCTCTTTCTGTATTTCCCTTACCCCGTTACTGATTTCGAGTGAACACCATAATATACTTTGGAAGCTTGAATTTCAAGTCAGTGGCCCCTTTGGTGGGCTTGTTCCATATGAATAGGCTTCATCTACTGAATAATAATAATAATAATAATAATAATAATAATAATAATAATAATAATAATAATAATAATAATTATTATTATTATTATTATTATTAAATATTATTATTATTATAATTTGGCAACAGACCCTCTTTTAAACAGGTTCTATTGAATATTATTGCTGCTTCAGCTGCATTTATTTTGTAGAAGACTTTTTCTATTTTCCTTATTGCGGACTTCTCTTCAGTGGAGGTGCGTGCTAACAGCTCGCCTATATTTGTCATTTCATGGGGAAAAGTCAAAATCTGGATTCTGCTTCTTTATATATTCTATACAGTTGGTTCTATACAATTGTTGCCGCGACGCGTTTCGACAGACTCTTCTGTCATTCTCCAGCGGGAGCTAGTAGAGGACTGGCAGATTGCATAGGTCCTACTGAATTTATACACGGGCTTCAGCGGGGGTCATGGATGGCGAATTCTGATTGGTTGCAGTCAGCGAACTTCAAGCCAAATTTCTGCGGCGAAGCTCGATCCTGACAGATCTTCGCAACCTGGGAATGTCATTCATTCCAGCGTTCCCATTGGCCTGCCGTTGCGTGATGTCATGCCGGCTGACATCATCAGTAGTTTGGCTGCTATTGGGCTGCGGATGAATGATGTCATTATCTACTCTTTCTGTCGTAGTCGGGGGATTGTCTCGAAGGGCGCCTCGCTCATCAGAGGCATCTCCATTCTCAGGGTTGTCGTTTTCAGGTATTCGTTGGATTTGGCGGGTGTTCTGCATTATTCTTCTTAAATTCGTGGTATGAGCGATGCCTCCTGCGTCGTATTCATTGTTGGTTTTCTCTCGGCGATGAGGAGCGCCTCTAGCAGGCGCAGACGTCGAGGTCGGCGGCTCTCCCGATTATACTTATATTTTGTATAATACTGTCGCGGGAGATGGAAATATTGTGAGTAGCACGGGCGTGGTTCATGATGGCACCCTCCTGGGCGTGGCAGGAGATCCTTTTGACAGACGCATCGTGGTCATTCCAATATAAGCGCCGGGCATCCTCGGACAGGACATACAAATTGGTAGACCACGTTCTTCTGCTTGAGGGTTCTCTTGCTGGCGGAGAGGGGTTATTTTTTCATCACCAGATCACGGGTGCGGCGGTTCTTATAATAAATTATAAGATTTATTCTCTTACTGTCTTCGGTCGGGGTGACGTTTTCCATGACGATTTTCTTCATGGAGTTCTCGTCCTCACGGTACTGGGGATGCATCCGGGCCTTATAATAGATCTTTATGTCATCTTGGGGGCAGGTTGTGTGTTTTTACCGTTGTACCATTTTTTCCAGGCCAGTTCGAATTTCTTTGTTTATGAGTTTGTTGGTGAAACCATTGTTCACCAACATTTGTGCAGCACGTTCGAATTCCTTGTTGGTGTCCTGCCAGGTGGAGCAGTGGGGAGAGGGCCCTTTTAATGAAGGTCCTGACTGTCGTGTTCTTAAACCTAGCAGGGCACTCGCTATCCCATTCAAGCAAAGTCCCAAATTGGTGGATTTTGTGTAGACTGATGTCTTCAAGTTCCGTTCCGTCTTTGTGACCATAACGTCGAGGAAGGGGAGCCGGTCGTCTGTGCTGAACTCGACAGTGTAGTTCAACACACTACATTGTTGGAAGGTCAGACGAAGGGCTTCAACCTCCTCCTCGTTGTCTGCTTGAATAAGGAAAATAGAAAAAGTCTTCTACAAAATAAATGCAGCTGAAGCAGCAATAATATTCAATAGAACCTATTATTATTATTATTATTATTATTATTATTATTATTATTATTATTATTATTATTATTATTATACAGTGAAACCTCTCCTCGCCAGCCTCTCTAATCAGCAATGCCATGCGTCACTCTTATGTGCGTCAATATATAATCACGCTAATTGCCAGTCATTACGGGGGACCGTAATGACACAAACCTATTTACAGCGAGATAGATAATGCCACTAAATTACGGCGATGGGCAATTTTGCAATATCGCGGTAAGTTTTACGTCATTCAGTTTTGCCGTCAGAAAGATATGAAGAGGAAAAAAAAGTCTGCATGTTGGTAGAATTATTTTGATTATTCTCGGAATTTGAACGGATCTCATTCAGGTATATGGAAACGTTGACGTTTGAAATGCTTGTCTTTGGACTCAGAGAGAGAGAGAGAGAGAGAGAGAGAGAGAGAGAGACAGAGGGGAGAGAGGGGGGGGAATGTGGCGATTAAAGCCAGTCTTTGGAGAGAGAGAGAGAGAGAGAGAGAGAGAGAGAGAGAGGACGTGTTTAAAAGCTAATCATTGGACAGAGAGAGAGAGAGAGAGAGAGAGAGAGAGAGAGAGAGAGAGAGAGAGGGGGAGAGGGAATGTGGCGATTAAAAGCCAGTCTTTGGAGAGAGAGAGAGAGAGAGAGGGGAGGAATGTGGCGATTAAAAGCCAGTCTTTGGAGAGAGAGAGAGAGAGGGCGTGTTTAAAAGCTAATCATTGGACAGAGAGAGAGAGAGAGAGAGAGAGAGAGAGAGGGAATTGGCGATTAAAAGCCAGTCAGAGAGAGAGAGAAGAGAGAGAGAGAGAGAGAGAGAGAGAGGACGTGTTTAAAAGCTAATCAGAGGAGAGAGAGAGAGAGAGAGAGAGAGAGAGAGAGAGGGGTTTAATTTTCAGACACAGACTGACAGACTGACTGACTGACTGACTCCTTCGTAAACTCATAATTATCAGTTATCGGTGAATTCCAAACGATGATGTAGAATTGCCCAGGATTGAAACTTCCGAAAGAAAAAAAAAAAAAAAAAAAAAAAAAGAAGTTTTGGCTAACTTCCCGTAAAAATATTCTCGGTTACTAAAGTCTTGAGGGTTAAAAGGATTCCAAGTTTCTAATTTCGACGCTGTTTTTTCTCAATTTCCCCAAGTTTGAGTGGAAATTCTCGGGTTTCTAAGTCTTGCTTACTCCGTTTTTATAAGGGGGTTTTCCTCTGGTCGTAATTCCTTTCCCCCCTCGCTACCCCCTTCCCATGCTGCCCATCATACCCCCCCTAAACCCCTCAACCGCCCCCCTTCGCCATCGAGGATTTTCGGGTTTTGGAATTTTCCATTAAAATATTAATTTTTCAAGTCACAAAGGAAAATGACTTCAAACACACATTGAAGATTTCCGGTCACTTCAGTAATTTTTTTTTTTGTAAGAAACCAAATCGAATTATTTACTAATTGATTGATTTACTTGTTTATTTGTTTATTTTTAGGATTCCAAATAATTTCCAAGAAACTGTTTATCTTATCAGATGCGTGTGTGGGTGTTTAATTTCAAAATCAGAGTTCTTTTTAAGCCAGATGTTTCTTCTCATATTTCCAGAAATGTAAATGAAAAATAAATGAAAACAAACAGTATATGTTTATGTTGCAAAACTTCAACAAGGGGAAGTTTTTCAAATTCTTCTAAGATTGAAGGTGGAGACTTTTCCGATTTGTAAATCAACTTTGTTTGTCAAGAGGACCGTATAGATTCATTCCAGAATTCCAGATGTAAACCTCGGAATTCTCCTCCTGCCCCATGTTTCCCGAAGACTTGTAACCTTCCATTCTCTAAGGGCAACTCCGTCCTTTCCTTGGTTTTTTTGTCTCTTGTCTTTTTCTGGCCAGGTTAAGAGGGAGGCATTAAAAAGAATTATAATATATATATATATACTGTATATATATATATATATATATATATATATATATATATATATATATATATATATATATATATATATATATATATATATATATATATTTTTTTTTATAAATGTATATATATATATAGCATTTCCCTTCTTTTGGGACTCAGGAAAACTGGTTTCCTGCCCGTATTAGTCTTTCCAGCTTCCATCGGACCTTGAAGAGATAGGGGCATTTTATGACGGTAGTTTTCAAGCGAGTATTCAACACCATAACTCTGGCTGTAGTGCAATGAAATCATGGAGCATTGTAGAAGATATTAGATAAAATGGTTCATAGTTTAACATTGATTTATAGTTTAATACACAGGCTTGTAAACTAGCTTTCTTGCTTACATCATAGTAACAGTTCTTTTTCTCTTTCTTCCATCTTACTTTCTACCCTCTCCTAACAGTTGTTTCACAGTTCACCTGCGAGGGTTTCCTTCTTTCTGTTACACATTTCAAACCTGCTTTCTCTGAATTTCCCTTTCAGCGCTGAATGACCTTATAGGTCCCAGGGATTGGCGTTGTGGCCTAAATTTTCTATTCCGGTTCCAGTTTCAACAGACCTAGATTCTCTTTTTAATAAGAAGGGTCCTGGCCATACGACTTTTTTGGCAGATACCAAAATTAAAGTACTAATTTATGAAGAGACACCAGACCTAGATTCCCTTCTTAATATAAAGGGTCCTGGCCACACCACTTTTTTGACAGATGCCAAACTCAAAGCACTGCCTGACGAAAAGACACCAGACCTGGATTCTCTTTGTAATAAGAAGGGTCCTGGCCATGCCACTTTTTTGACAGATACCAAAATCAAAGCACTACTTGATGAGGAGACACCAGATCTGGATTCCCTTCTGAAGAGACCTGACCTGACCTGATCTAACCTCACCTAACCTGACCTGACCTCTGACCTGACCTGATCTAACCTGACCTGGCTTAACCTACCTGACCTAACCTGACCTGACTTAACCTGACCTGACTTCTTATCAAGAAATACCAGACCACGGCACACCTTTTGATAATGGAACGCCGTTCCGAGACACCCTCGATCTTAAACTGACCGTTTAGTACGTGTAGCGTGACGGAGGCTGTCGGTAGGCTGGCAGGGACACAGGTGTACGACCCCTGGTCCGTAGGCGACGCCGTGGTGATGATGAGTGTCCCTATCGTCGTGTCGTCGGTGATTCGCTCGACGAAGACCTGGCGCCCTCCGATAAGCTCCTCTGCCAGTACGCGGTCGGTGCCCTGCCGAAGAACAGTGATGATTATGAACGCGTTTCAAGAGTTTTCTGTAGTGTGGGATGCGTGTTTTTTGATGGTTTTTTGACATGTTTCGAAAAGATTTTGATTTTTTTTATTGTTATTCATTAGATGATTATTCCTCAGTGTGTAGTTTACCAATGAATAGACGTTTACCATTGAATAAACATCATACACATTGCCACATTTAGCTTTTGCTGCTGAATTATTGATAAGTACCCTGTGCAGAAAACTTACCAGAGCATTCACTGCTTTATACATATATAAATGAATAAATCAATAAATATACATATGTATATATTATATATTATATATATATATATATATATATATATATATATATATATATAAATATATATATATATATATATATATATTATAAATATATATATATATATATATATATATATATATATATATATATATATATATATATATATATATACATATACACAAATCAAAATGAACAAATGCTTACTGAATTGGTATTCAAAATGATATACACACTTACATAATACAATGGCAATACCATATACTTCACATACACAAGCACAAAATATAAAATCAAGAGTTCTTTTTATTGCACGATAATATCTGTATACATTCAAATGCCCTTACAATGTATACCTGCAAAGACACAAACATTTCCGTTCACGTGTGTATTCATAAATACACACGATACATAATAGCTGCGATCGTATTGTAGTATTTTAAAACCCCATAAAATAATACGCATCACATCATGCACTGACCACCAAAAGACCATATGATATCTCTTTGATAATCACATCAGATCACAATCGAATCAATATGCAGATAACATCATTAATCACCACTGAAAAATAATTGCATTCAGATTTATCTGACTTGCTGTACTCTACGTGAAATGCGTATTCCGTGTCAGTAATATGAAATGGGGGTATTTTTATTTGTATATTTTATGCAGTTTGCGATTTTTGTTTTATTCCTTCAATGGGTAGAAAGCAGAGTTAGTTTTTTTAGTTTTCTGTAAAGAAAACTATTGTGCCGGCTTTATTTGTCCGTCCGCACTTTATTCAGTCCACACTTTTTTCTGTCCGCACCTTTTCTGTCTGGCCGTCTGCTGCCCTCCCTCCCTCCCTCGCATCTTCAAAACTACTGAGGAGGGAGGCTAGAGGGCTGCAAATTGGGATGTTGATCGTCCACTCTCCACTCATCAAGCATACAAAATTGCAACCCTCAAACCTCCTCAGTAGTTTTTATTTCATTTAAGGTTAAATTTACCCATAATCGTGCTTCTGGCAACGATATAAGCTAGGCCACCACCGGGCCGTGGTTAAAGTTTCATGGGTAGCGGCTCGTACAGCATTATACCGAGACCACTGAAAGATAGATCTGTTTTCGGTGGTCTTGATTATGCGCTGTAGGGGCTGTACAGAAAACTCGATTTGCGCATTTTTTACTTGTTATATACGGAGCGTGTTATTTTATATGAATGATAAATTAATTTTTTATTTGGTCTTTTGAAATTTTCTGTATAAAAGGGAAGGAGAATTTAGAATTCAGTATTTACAGAGGGGAATCTCCGGGCCATGTTTGAGCATTAGCAAAAAAAAGAAAATAGTAAGAAAAGGAAATTAAACAGCTTCAACTTGTGCCTATATGTACAGTATATATATATATATATATATATATATATATATATATATATATATATATACATATATTATATATATATATATATATATATATATATATATATATATATACATATATATATATATATATACATATATGTATATATACATATATATTTATGTGTATATATGTATATATACACATATATCTATATATATGTATATATAGATATATATATATATATATATATATATATATATATATATATATATATATATATATATATA
>NC_089756.1:20000-30000 GCF_040412425.1 Macrobrachium rosenbergii | reverse complement strand
GTTTAAATAGACTTTCAAAAGATCTTAGACCATAATATATTAAAAAAATCTTAAACATAACATTGTGAGAAAGATGAGAGATGGATAAAAGAATTTCAAAACAGAAATTAGAATAGAATTTTACAATGAAGTCTTTGAAATCTTTTAATAATTTGTGTATTCTTATGGTGTGTTAGCTGCATTAGAAAAATTTGTGATTATGAAATAAACTCAAATATATAGATTTTATTTAAAGTTATACAGTATTATTTATTTTCTTGGATGTGGACAACTTTAAATAGAGAGATTACTATGTGATAAGATAGGAGCTCGCTACAAAGAGACCTAAAACATATATATAAATGGGCAGAGGTAAAACAGGGATGGTATTTAACTCTGATAAAAATCAATAAACTATGGTGATAAAGAAAATTTATGCTATATGCATATAAAGGTCCTAATCATAATGAAACAAACAAATAAACTTCAATATTAAAGACTTATTGATGTTGAAAATATGTTATTTGCTAAAATATCAATAATATTGTATAAATGCAAAGCTAAAATGGAATTTGTTCCGGCAAACCTTCAAAACAAGAAATTTTGGTGACACATGATTATATTTTTATAAAACATCTGTAAAAATATGAGTCCACTTGAAAGAAAATATAATATGGGTATTCAGTCTTTCAAAAAGGATATTGCACAAATAGAGAGTGTACAAAGGTCCTTTATAATAGAATTAAAATTTGACCTTTGACTCTGGGAAAGACTAAAATCTCTAAATTTATATGTGGTCTTATGGAAATGTACTCAAACTAGCTGATTTGGATCGATACATAGATACTTCATACATACATAAATTTCACACACACACACACACACACACACACAACACAACATATATATATATATATATATTTCAGAAAATATGGTTTGCTAATTTTAAAGGACACATATATGCATTTCATAGCTTCAATGCTTTAAGATGTGATGAAAGAATTTATGGAGTCAGATGGAAGTAGGTCGAGAGACTCGAGGTAAAAATCTTTGTGTTCAACAAATAGTTTGATTCCTCAGCAATATTGTCAGTCAGGTGATCTTCCGAAGTGTTATGTATATTCGTGAGTACGTGCGTTAATTTGATCTAGATTACGCCAAAATCTGCCCTAAAAGTGAGTTTGATCGTTCATTAACGTGATAGAACTGCAGTTGTCTAGACGTAGCTTTGGAGAGGATCCAGGCTTTAAATCGGCAGATAAGGTAGAGTTTGAAATCTCTGTTTTTATGGGAGAAAATTGAACTTGTGATTTTTTACCATGATTTTCTAATCATTATGAACTTTTGAACTGGTGTGGGAGATTTAATATGAATATTCATACCTCTTTTATATTATTGTTTTGTCATGTTACGTTTGCCATATCTTGGCTATGCATTTTACACTTTCCATTATTGTGTTTTGCATTTCATATATTTTTGGGAGTTTTCTATCATGTTTGATTCTTCCGACAGATGTCTGTGGACAGATGTCGGTGGACAGAGTGTGGACTGTTTCGAATAACATGTGGTAGACTTTTTGACATGACTAATTATTGATTTGGGGAGTATGTGTGAGTTTGGATATTTTCAGGCTATTAGCCATAGTGAGACTTCTTTAATCAGAAGTGTTTTACAGTTCAGAGTTTAGTTATCTAACTCGATATTTCATTTATTATGCATTTTAATCTTTGCTTTGTTTTATTCATTTCTTGTTGGGTTATTTGAATAATAAACCTATTTTTGTAGAAACTATTGCGTTTTCTTTAAATGGTCCATTTAATTGATTTGGTGAGAATGAGTGAGATTCGGGTGGGTGAACTTCGGAAAACGATGAGAGAGAGAGAGAGAGGCGATACACAGAGAGAGAGAGAGAGGAGAGGTGAGAGACAGAGGAGAGAGAGAGAGAGAGAGAGAGAGAGAGAGAGAGAGAAGAGGAAAAAATAGATGTAAGTGTTGTCGTGAGCGAACGTTCATACGCCTCCGTTTCATGAATTAAAGATCGTTGGAGCACTTTCAAAAAGTACACCTTCAAAGGGTGTTAATTCTGTCCTGTTACAGAAAATTTTAAATGGTGGCAGCATGATTTTAATGTCTTTAGTGATGGCGAAAGAGGGAGATTGCTAATAGACTAATTGGTAACGTTGATGCCCAAGGCATAGGCGACTTCACCTAAGAGCTGAAGGCGACGGGTCAGTGTTGAATGACTGAGTAGGTCGTGATTACGTGTGAAATACGGGAACCTTTTTTTTTTTTTTTCCGTTTCTATTCGAGTACTGGGAGTGGGGAGTTGTGAAATAGATCTGGATGATCTCTAGAGCAATTTTGGGGTTAACAAAATACCCAAATAAGTGTGAATAGTGGCGATTGTGAGTTAATTACGCAAAGTGATGATTCAACTAATAATCGCGCTGGGTGTCTTTTTGCTTAGTCGTCGAGTAGGTGACGTCACAGGTTAGCAAGTTGAGAGATAGGTACTTCGTTTTCTGTTTCAAAATTGGTAAGTATCCCATTCTCGTAAGTTGCGCAGAACGCCGTTTTCTATTCTTCTTTTAGAGGGGGGTAACTTGTGCCTTTCTCTAGTGTTCTTTTGGTTTCTCTTTTTATGTTGTTACGCTCAGGGCGTGTGATTACTCACAAAATGCCGGACGATGCAGCAAGCACATCCCAATCAATTGTGGTGCATAAAGTGACGAACATTTGTGGGGAATTACAAATTTTAAAGGGTTAGTTGATGGAAAGCCAACCCAAAATATAGAAACTTTCATTGAGTCAGTGAACAATTATCTGAATTCCAAGAAAATTACGAATGGCGCTGAAGCTTTAACAGAGGCTAAATCATTTCTGGATTTAGATAAAGGAGATATTGGGAAACGAGCACGCAGTTTCGGGTTCAGAAGGTGTAAAACTTGGAATGAACTGCAGAAATTTCTACGAGCTACTTATGGCGGAGTTCAACGTGAATGCGCAGTTCGAATTTGCGAGAGTTTCTCAAAATAAAGAAGGGCAATGATTCACTAGTCACATACAGTGCGAATTTATTTGATGCAGTAGTTGAGTTAAAGAAATCTATAACAGGTTCTCCATGGGTAACTGGAAATAATATCTCCTTAGATAATTTTGAAAGATTGTTACACTTTGCTTGCCTTTTAACGTCGGTCCCAGATGTAATTGTAGATAGTTTTGATAAGAGAATTGATCAGGATACAGACGAATCCTTTTTGTTTGCACAGATTAACAAAAATCTAGCAAAATGCCCGACACTGGACAGTAGTTTTGTACAGGAGGTGCAAAGATGTCAGCTGCGGTTTCCAAACCACAGAATAATGATAGTCGCTCGCATTCGGGAAATGATGCAACAGCGAAGACATGTGCACGAGTAGAATCGAAGAAAATTCCAGAGAGATCAGTCACAACGATACGTTGTTTTAATTGTGATAAAATAGGCCATAGTAAATCAAATTGCAGAGTGAGATATTGTTCAGTTTGCAAATCTTCAGATCATGGATGGAGATTTTGCCCAGCCACAAAGAGTAGAGATTATTCAGGGAAGTCACGGGAGGTTTTTCTAGATATGACAGGAGAATTCCACATGATGCAAGTTCTAGATACACAAAGGAACAGCAGAATTTTCACAAGATAAGTTCGAAAACGGACACAGGATAATGACTAATCAGGTCGTAGAGTCACTAGAACCTAGGCCGATTGTACGTGGATTCTCTAATGGCAATGAAATTTTTATTTTCATTGATTCTGGTAGCTCAGTTAACTTAGTAAATGCTGACCTTTTTCACTCGAGGTTTCCAGAGTGCAAATTAGTCCCTTCTAGTGAGACAGTGTGTGATGTACAAGCGAGGAAACTGAATATTTTAGGTTCGTCATTTCTTACGCTTTGTATCGGTGGAAAGACAATAGTAGAATCATTTTTGGTCATAGAAGGATTAGCCTTAGGTGAAATGGTTTTGCTAGGACACCCTTCTTGTATGCGACATAACATCAACATTCTTACGGGAGTTCAGGGGATTACAATAGGTGAGTCAGGTTGTTTTGTTCCATATATACACAGGAAAAAACTTGTGAGAAACTTAAGACACAGTCTGAGACATGTGTAACACATTCATTAGAGAGTGAAGATATTCCGCAAAGATCTTTCAAAGGATTTTTGTTGGAAGATATTGAATTGCAACCGCGAGTTCCTACATTAGTTAAAGTGTCGCTGAAAGAGAAAAAGTTTCCTTCTCAAGTGTGCGTTGTTGAGGGAACCGAGAAATTCAAAGACGTTGTGAGTACGGTGTCAGTGAATGAAATTTCAGTCGCAGGCGTGACTTCAGTAGAATTAGTTAGCTATCAAGACTCAGTGAAAAAAAATATCACAAGGGTACTTATGTAATTGATTTTGAAGAGTTTAATGAAGAGCATAAATTAGTGAGTTTTTGTGGAGACGGGAATATGTTTCCTAACGAGGAGCAACAGTTCCGAAGTCAGGTTCTACATGAACACTTGGCTAAAGTTGATTATCCTGAATATTCAGATAAAGTAGAGAAAGTGTTGAAAGAATATCTAGATATCATTGCTTTGAAGGGAGATAAATTAGGAGTTACAGATGTTTTAGAACATTCAATCCGCCTAGAAAAGGGTACAAATCCCATATATATTCCAGCATATCGAATTCCTTTTAAGATCAGAGAAGAAGTAGAAAAAGAAGTTCAGAAGTGGGAGTCGGAAGGCATTATCAGACCGTCCAATTCTCCGTTTAATTTTCCTTTGCTTGCAGTTCCTAAAAAAAGACGGTAGTATCAGAGTTTGTGTAGATTTTCGTAAATTGAATGAAAAAACATGCCCAGATAGATATCCTGTAGCTTGTTTGCCTGATTTGTTTGTTGAGATCGGTGGCAAGAATATATATTCATCTATAGATCTTATGCAAGGGTTTTTACAGGTTCCCCTTTGTGAGAGTAGCCGTAAATATACAGCATTTTCGGTACCAAAGGGACATTATGAGTTTAATAGGATGCCTTTTGGATTACAAGGGTCCCCAATAACATTTACTAGACTGGTTAACACAGTACTTCATGGCTTGTTAGGAAAGTCGGTGTTTGTGTACATGGATGATATTCTCATATGCACAGATACAATTGAAGAACATCTAAAGGTGTTAAAAGAAGTCCTCAAGCGATTACGGTTCGCTGGGTTAAAGGTCAAATTGGCCAAATGTGAGTTTCTGAAGAGAAAAATTGTCTATTTAGGACATGTTATCTCTAAAGAGGGAGTTAGAGTGAATGATGAGAAAGTTAAAGCCATTGTGAATTTTCCAGTTCCCAAAACCAGGAAACAGATTCGTTCGTTCCTAGGTATGTCGGGTTTCTTTCGCCGTTTTGTGCGGAATTTTTCTACAATAGCGTCTCCATTGACAGATTTGTTACGAGAAGACGTTAAGTTTGTTTGGGGTGATAGTCAACAATTAGCTTTTGAGAAGCTTAAGAACGCTTTGGTGAACCCACCAGTTTTGAAGTTTCAGATTTTAGTCAACCGTTCACCTTAGTGACTGACGCGAGTCAGGAAGGTATAGGTGCGTGTTTGATGCAGAAATTTGAGGGGAAATTACACCCAATTGCTTTTTATAGCAGAAAGTTCAAAACGCGTGGTAGTAACGAAAGGCTGATGTCAGTTTGGACAAGGAGGCTTTCGCAGTCGTCTCTAGCCTTGTTCATTTTAAGATGTTGTTGTTGGGAAATAAAGTTGAGATTTTTACAGATCATCAACCGTTGTTAGAGCTTTTAATAAGCCAAATTTGTCGCCCAAGAGAGCACGTTGGTTCCTAACATTGAGAGATTTTGATGCAAACCTCAAATACATTGAAGGTAAGCATAATGTAGTTGCAGATGCATTGAGCAGATATTTTCCGGTCGAGGATGAGGAAATACACACCGAATCCTGTGTGGGAGAAGAGAGTAAATATTTGGTGTCTAATGTCTCTGATATTAGTAGTTCTGAGAGATCGCATGTAGAGGACATACACGTTCCTACAGTGCATACTTCGGGGAGAAATAGTGAGTCGGCAGTCTCGGGAGAGATTGTTATTCGTGATAGTGAGAGTAACGCAGTGTGTTATATTACGGGTGAAAATGTCACTTGGGACATAGGCTTGCTGGAACAAAAGCAAGATGAAGATAAATTGTTGTCAGATGCTAAGGCATTTCTTAGGGAGTTTCACCGAAGAAAGGGTATAAGTTGCCTTTTTCTGGTCTAGAGTTGGAGAATAATTTATTGGTGAGAAAAGTTAAGTATAACTTGCGAAGTACTCGAAGCATGGGTGAGATTACACAAATCATCGTGCCAGAGAGTCTAGTACCACAAGTTCTAGACATTGTACATTGTAAATTTGGTTCTCCTCATTTGGGTGTAGACAAGACGTATGAAAACGTCAGGTCAAAGTTCTTTTGGAAAATATGTTTTCCGCAGTAGAAGCCTTTGTGAAGAAGTGCGCTATTTGCAATGCGAATAAGCCAGCGACGACAGTGTCGTGTCGTTTGGGTTCATATCCCATACCACATAGGCCGTTTCAGAGAGTGCATATGGATATTCTGGGTAACTTCTCAGAGTCCGCTTATGGTTATAGACATTTATTAGTAGTTGTTGATGAGTTGACTCGCTTTGTCGAGATTTTCCCACTGAAATACAAATCAGCTGAGGAAGTTGCTATAGCGTTCTTTAAGGGGATAATTTGTCGATATGGTGTTCCAGAATGTCTGATCACAGACAATGGTAGGGAGTTTATTAATAAGACTTTAGACGGTCTTGCTAATTTGTTGGGGATAAAGAAAGTATCTATAATCCCGTATAGACCTGAAGCAAATGGGTTGTGTGAGAGGGCGAATCGGAAAGTAATCGAAGCTTTGCGCATGACGGTGGGAGGTTCCGATACACATTGGGACAGATCTTTGGATGAAGTGCGATATAGTATCAATACTATGATGAATGACACAATTAAGATATCTCCAGCAGAAGCTTTGTATGGATACAAGTTGAAAGGACCTTTTGATTTGTTACCAGAGTGTGTTCAGGGTGATGTTACGGTCACTTCATTGATAAATACAGCGAGAGAAAGATTTGCACGTATCAGTAAAGAACTTGAACTTAGTTCGCGTGCAATGGTAGAGAAAAGTAACGCGAAATCGAGGGGAGTAGCTTTTTCGATGGGTGATAGAGTGTTTGTTAAAGTGAATGTTCGGAATGATCTGAATTATAAGTTAAGTCCGAAGTTCCACGGACCTTTTGAGATTGTAGAGATCAAAAGGGAATAGATTTGTAGTTAAAGATGTAAACACTGGAGTGACGAAATTGACCCATATTTCAAAGTTAAAGAAAGTTGGGATGTAATGGAACGTTTGTATATAGTTAGAGGGATAAATGGGTTAATGTTTGTATATATATGATATTTTTTTTTTTTTTTTTTCTTCTTGTTCATTTTGGATGTTGAAGTTCTTAATCATTTGTTTTCGAATGATTTTAGAATTGAGACATGGGCTAATTTCATACGAGATTTGACTCGTGTGTTAGTGTGTTGTTGTGTTATGATGTATTTTATCATCTGACGCAATATGTTTGTTGTTTAGGATTTTTTTTGGGGAGGTATTTAGTATATCGGACCGAACAAGTCTGATCTTTTTTTTCGGGTTGGGAGATCGTATTTGAGTGTTTGGATTTTTTTTCCAGTTTTTTTTTTAAAATTAAAGGGAGCTGTATTGTGAGTAATTGTAGTTGTTATGATCGTGGGAGCGATTGCCATTACGTCAATTGTTATTTTGTTGAGAGTTAGTTCAGGTGTTGCGAAATATTTGCTAACCAGAGTAGAACTTCATGTCTTTACGAGATTTGATAAGATTCTCGAGTATTTTTTTAGTGTTTGGATAGATTTTTTTTTTTATGAGTGAGTTCCGTAGAGTTATTTGTGCTTAATAGTGAGTTGACTGTGATTATTCTGAGATACAAACTTGGAATTAGTTCACATTGTGAGTGTTTGACTTTTGCATTAGTGGTTTTGTTTGGTTCAGTAACATGAAACCTTTTTGTTATTAGACCTTTTTCGAGTGTTTTTGGGAGACTCAGTAGTGACATGGGATAGATTAGAGACCATGTTCATTTTGGGAGATCAATATCAAGGTTCGGGAGTTGATTATAAGACGAGTTGTGCTTTGGTTAGAGAGAAGTGTGTGTGTGACAGTAGTATTTTCCAGTTGTGAGTTGTGTCTGTGGGTGGTTGTGAATTATCATTAGTTCATAGACAGACTCCGACAGAATGTGACTTTAGACAGTTCCTGCGAGATTACCACATTGAGTCCACCAGTACTCTTCCTGCTGTGTTTTTGCAAGGAGTATGCAGTTACAATGATGTGCCAGAGCAACAAGTCGACGATCATTCGTTCATCGAGGGTCCAAGCTGTTTGATTCATCCTGCAGAATCCTGTCTACGGAATTTCTCGTACTTAGCCGTGCTGTATTCAACAGTTCCGAGAAGATAATTATGCGTCATACGCATAACGAGCATTTGGTAGTGGAGGTACCTACAACCAAGGTGCCAATGACGGTTCCACCGTTGGAAGACATTGACGATTCCGTGATGTTCGAGTATCAGGAATATATTATGCCGACAATTTTAATTGTCTTAATAGCTATTTTACTGATAATTCTTGTTGTGGGGTAGTAAAGCTTATTCGTGTTTGTAAGATTACATGTAAAGGCTCTAAGAACTCAACCCCAGTGACTTTGGAAGTGCGTCATGAGAGCAGTCCTTAAAGCTGCAGTGCAGTAGACATTGCTGATTGAGCATAGCTCTATTCTGTTATGTTTTATACATATGCTTTTGTTTTAGTTTGCCGTTAAGGAGAGCGAGACGCTCTTATGTGGTGGCCGAGCTCTATTTCAGAAAATATGGCTGCTACAAATTTTAAAGGACACATATATGCATTTCATAGCTTCAATGCTTTAAGATGTGATGAAAGAATTTATGGAGTCAGATGGAAGTAGGTCGAGAGACTCGAGGTAAAATCTTTGTGTTCAACAAATAGTTTGATTCCTCAGCAATATTGCCAGTCAGGTGATCTTCCGAAGTGTTATGTATATTCGTGAGTACGTGCGTTAATTTGATCTAGATTACGCCAAAATCTGCCCTAAAAGTGAGTTTGATCGTTCATTAACGTGATAGAACTGCAGTTGTCTAGACGTAGCTTTGGAGAGGATCCAGGCTTTGAATCGGCAGATAAGGTAGAGTTTGAAATCTCTGTTTTTATGGGGAGAAAATTGAACTTGTGATTTTTTACCATGATTTTCTAATCATTATGAACTTTTGAACTGGTGTGGGAGATTTAATATGAATATTCATACCTCTTTTATATTATTGTTTTTGTCATGTTACGTTTGCCATATCTTGGCTATGCATTTTACACTTTCCATTATTGTGTTTTGCATTTCATATATTTTTGGGAGTTTTCTATCATGTTTAATTCTTCCGACAGATGTCTGTGGACAGATGTCGGTGGACAGTGTGGACTGTTTCGAATAACATGTGGTAGACTGTTTTTTTGACATGACTAATTATTGATTTGGGGAGTATGTGTGAGTTTGGATATTTTCAGGCTATTAGCCATAGTGAGACTTCTTTAATCAGAAGTGTTTTGCAGTTCAGAGTTTAGTTATCTAACTCGATATTTCATTTATTATGCATTTTAATCTTTGCTTTGTTTTATTCATTTCTTGTTGGGTTATTTGAATAATAAACCTATTTTTGTAGAAACTATTGCGTTTCTTTAAATGGTCCATTTAATTGATTTGGTGAGAATGAGTGAGATTCGGGTGGGTGAACTTGAGGAAAACGATGAGAGAGAGAGAGAGAGAGGCGATACACAGAGAGAGAGAGAGAGAGGTGATACACGGAGAGAGAGAGAGAGAGAGAGAGAGAGAGAGAGAGAGAGAGAGAGAGAGAGAG
>NC_089756.1:0-7500 GCF_040412425.1 Macrobrachium rosenbergii | reverse complement strand
GAAACCTAATATAGGTTTAAGATGACAGAAATGAGATGAATTTCAGCAAAACAATTTTTTCGCCATGAAGTCTGCATTTAAATTAGACAGGAATAGGTTTTAAATTAGACTGCGAATAGGTTTCTTAGACATATGCCATTGCTTCCTACATATGCCGAAGGTTGGGTGGGGGTGTTAATATTAACCAGACGACGTTGTTTCGAGTTCAGTGGGTGGGGTGGGAAAGAACGGGTGTTTTTGGGGTGGGGTTTGTGGGGTGGTAGGGCTGTGTTGGTGGGGTGGGGTGGGTGGTCTCCCAAAAACTTAAATAAATAATAATGCATCATAATGCGTAATGGGCATATATAATATACTCCAGATCCGTGCCTCTCTCTCTCTCTCTCTCTCTCTCTCTCTCTCTCTCTCTCTCTCTCTCTCTCTCTCTCTATTAATGCATAATTACAAAATCTTTAAACTACTCTATTTATTTACATTAATTTTTTTTAGTTTCCTCACCTAATTAAGTGCAATAATTACATAATTACGACAACTCTATATAACTGAATTCCTGTCCCAATAATCTTGACATCACTGATTGAAACAGCAGCGTCCGCTTAATTACCCTTCAGAACATAATCATTCATGTAATTATTCACATGCGTTGCATCAATCAATCTTCATGACCAGATCACTATTAAGTTATATTTCGTAATGATCATGCTATAGAATCGAGTAAATTACAATATTTACACATTTAATTCTGAAAATAAACGGCTGATAAATTACGTAATCAATACTTCATACCGCTGACACGATGGCTTTCGTTATCAGTGTTATTAATGTTATTAATATCGACATGAATTTTACTTTTGTCTGCATTTTTGAGGGTTGGATTACTCCATAGCTAAGTTAAGGACGAACATTTCCATCCAAAAATAACACTTCTGACACGTATCCCTAAGGCCCGAAACCATTTGAATTGGATTTAATTGGAGTACAGCCAACACCAAGCCAAGGAATTTCTAGTGGTGCTTTTAGTATTACTGTGGCTTATCTCGACTTCTTTATTTACTAAGCTTCATTTACTGATACATACACAAACACACACACATGCACACTTATTTCTCACTCAGATAAGGGTTTATAGGAATATATATATATATATATATATATATATATATATATATATATATATATATATATATATATATATATATATATATATATATATATATATAATATATATATATATATATATATATATATATATATACAGTATATATACATGTATATACATATGTACATATGCATATACATATATATAATATGCATGCATACATACATACATTACATATATTTATATATAAATATACTGTATATATATAATATATATACATATATGAATATATATAGATGTATATATATATATAGCTGTATATACACACACACACACACACACACACACACACACACACACATATATATATATATATATATATATATATATATATATATATATATATATATATATATATATACATATATATATATAGATCTATATATATATATATTATATATATAATATATATACATATATGAATATATATATATATATATATATATATATATATATATATATGTATATATATAAACGTATACACACACATATATATATAAATATATATATCTTACAATCACTGCATTTCTGGCATACCATACCGACAATCGTATTCAAAGCTAAGCATGCAGAACGCCACCCATAAATGTACCTCTCTTTACTCTAGGAAAACTAATGATAAGCATGGAGTGAACTCAGATCACGTCTGTAAAGCTTATTTTTTCAATGTTACAATCGCTGTAAACACAATAGCCTCACCTTGACAATCAACCTCACCCGACAATCAAGACTTCATTATCATAACATCACAATTTTTAGCGGCACACGAGAGGTCAAGGTCGCTCTCTTGCGCTGGACGGACACAGACACAGACAACAGGCAGACAGTCACGAGCCTTATAAACAAAGCCAACGCAGAACGCAAAACAATGAAATCGCTTTGTTTTGCCTCCGTTTAAAACTGCGCTGTTATGCAAAGCCAGCCACCGCTTCCGGAGGCGACGCCTCAAAGGCACAGAGACAAATCTTTGAGGGTTTTTGGGTCGTTCTTTGCCCAGGTGGTTTACGAGTGTTATACCGCGTTACCTGTCAACAAAGACATGTTGATGGCTCGTCAATACGGCCCGCTCGGATTCTTGTTTGCTCGGAAAAGGCCAATCACGCGGGGACAATACTTTTATCCGACGCGCGAGAAACGAACTTTGGCGGCTTTCGAATCGAGCTCTCGCAGGGCAAACACTGCGGAGGGAGATGAAATTTTCTGAGGGCGCCTTCTTGATGAGCTGCCTCCTTCAGCTTCCTGAAGCTCCAGGTCCTGCAGACCTATTTCAAGGTTCCTTCCCACATTTTTGGCGTCTGTACGTTGACCTTGTCAGTCTGGCCTTCCATTTTAGTTTTCTGGGAAAACTATTGTGCCGGCTTTGTTTGTCCGTCTGCACTTTTTCCGTCCAGAGGCACTTTTTCTGTCCACCCTCAGTTTTAAGAACTACTGTGGCTAGAGGGCTGCAAATTGGTATGTTCATCATCCACCCTCTAATCATCAAACATACCAAACAGCCCTCAGCCTCAGTGTTTTTATTTTACGAAAGGTGGCCAGCAAAGTTAGCTATAATCATGCTTCATGGCAACGAGATAGCAATAGGCACTCCACCGGCCCGTGGTTAAAGTTTCAAAAGCCCGGCTCATACAGCAAATTGGGAGACCACCGAAAAATAGAGCTATTTTCGGTGGCCTTGATTACCTACGATGTACAATAAACTCAATTGCGCCGAAGAAACTCCGGCATCTTTTTTACTTGTTTTACCTAAGCTACACCTGTCGTAAAACAAAGAACTACGTCTTGCTTTTGTTGGTTGCGGTTAAAAGATCAAAGTTGTATATACAACTGTGTACTTGAAATCATAATAAAATGTTTTCCAAAATACAAATCTTTTGTATATATATACATACCTACATGCAGATCTTGTATATAAATATAAATATATATATATGTATATATACAGTATATAAATATATATATATATATATATATATATATATATATATATATATATATATATATAATATATATTTTTATAAATATTACTGCTGTTCGCCCTCGATGTATTTAGGTGTAGGAATATTAGTCAGATTGACCTCGACAGAGTACATCTCTGCCCTGAGGCTAGGCCCCTGACAATTCAAAATAACAATCACCTCTGGTAGACAAATGGCCCATATGCTGGACAGTTTATAAACAAAATATGCTAGGGCATTAGGGACCTAAGCCTCAGAAGAGGGAACTGAATGACCCCTAGTTATGGTGGAAAGCTTTATTCTATGCATTCGGCGATGCCTTTGTCATCTGGATTGCCTGGGGCTTGGTAGTCAAGCCGCCTCATCTGGCGGGAACAAAGCGAGGTCGGTCAGAGGGAGAGTAAGCGGTCACTGAACCAGGGTGACGCTGCGTGCATGCCGAACGATATTCTTTGTTCTTTATTACTTTTACTCCTACGTCTATCTTAATTAGTGAATTGGGAAGACTGCCAGAATACGACTCCTGAGGTCCCTCGTTTGAAGAGAGCGACTCGACATTCACGGTAAGTCATAATTCTTGTTGAAGCCTTCATCGATTGACTAAACTTCTTCTGTATTTACATTTTATTTTGTTTTCTTCCTTCAGCCACCACTTAGGGTATATGTGTTTAAGTCTAGATTAAGCCAAATTATTATATTGTTAGCTTCAACCCGTTATTCCAGTAAAATACCTAGGTTAGGGTATTTGGCAACACAGTTTTAATATCTCGATACTTTTCAGAGTGTCCGAATGTTTGGAAGAACCGTTGCACGTTTAAAATCAAATTCATCTCAAATATTCTTGTTTAGGTTAATTACCCTTAACTGGCGATATGGCTAATTAACGACTGTCTTTGAGGTTAACTTTTGGCTTTGAGTGGCAGGTTACGTGTAATCTTGGTTTGCAGGGGAAAAATTAAGTAAATTGAATAATACATGATCAGTACAGACCCTCACGCGTAACAATATATATATGTATATATATATATATTATTACAAATATTATACTGTTTGACCATCTCTTCCTTAATACAGTAGATATATAGCCAAAAAAAAAAAAACAAAGAAAAGAAAGCACCAAAAAAGCCTCCTCTGTGTACAGCAGTCGAGGAGGAAGCCAGAGACTGGCTGTTGTGTTTCAAATCACCAACTGTCTTAGAGGATTATAAGTTTAGTTTAGGGACCTATCCAACAGAGTAGGTTTTACTAGTGCCACCTTTAGTTAGGGTATACTTCAAGCTCACTTTTTCCTGAACTTATGTACTGTGGAGTTATTTGTCATTTTCAGGCTACCCACAGGCTACTAAGTGGGAGGCGCCTTACAAGCAACACCAACACACTCGACCCAGGTCGAGAGTCCAGCAGTTAACCAGTAGTGAGAGCACAAGTGGTATTCTCTCTCTCTCAGCCTTCCCCTTTGTCCTTTAACCTTTGTGGAACTGCCGGGGAATTGCTTCAACAGACGACTGGGCATAGGATGCAAGTGATCATATTTAGATACCATAAGGTAAGTCTGAAGATGACAATTACTCCCAGTTCTCCCTTTAGATCTCAAACTTATTGTCCATTTCAAGTTTCTCTCTTATCAGTCACTGACTAAAGAAACCCTAGTAAAACCATATCCCATTTCTGAAGTCAATTATATGAAGTACAATTAGTGTTGCATAATGAGACTGCATAAAGTATCCTCCATGGTGTTAACATATTCTTGATTTAAGATACACCCCTTGTAGTCAATTAATGACAAGTGAGAGGTCCTGGAATTCAAGTGTTATCTGGATATGTCTTTTTAAGAATCGGGCATGCCTTGGAACCTGGTCATACCCTTGTTTGGAGAAGGACTAACCATAATATACTCGAGAACTGCTTATAAGAGCGTCACAAGATTTTCCTCAGCTGTTGCGTCATTCCCCTAGCATAGGGTGAAACATTGTGTCCGAAATGGGACGAAGTTGGAGCTGTTATTAGCTCCCGTAAGATTTCCATATTTTCTTTCATTTTTTTGTTGAACTAGATGGCTGAGTAATGTGGTTTATTTAATTCATGTGTTCAGAGTAAATCAATATATTCAGTAACCTAGTTTCAACTGGTGACTGAATCTAATTAAGTTAATTGTCTGTCATTTTCGGGTAACTTTTAGCCTTAATTGATGGGATTACGTGGGTCTTAGGTAAAGCACTCTCAGGCACAATACTGATAAACATACCAACCGCAGGCGACCTCAGATCCATACCTGACAGGTGTCAGGAGGCTGGAGTTTGGAAACTTACTAGCACTACTGCCCTGTACTGTGTTTACAAATATGATAATCCTATATTCATACATCTCTACTGCCTGCCTTAAAAATTTAAACAATTTACAAATTTCTTTTGATATTAAAGGATCAAGTTTATACATCCCTTGACTGATATTCATATTATGGTTGTAACTTTCTTTTATAAAGCTAGATTCAATGATATTCCTTTCCAGTGCATTATTATAATATACAAGCCTCTTTGCCCCTTCCCGGTTGATAGCATGATTGTTCTCACTAACATGTGCAAAAATACCACTGTTCCCCTGTGCATATCTGACACATTTCTTATGCTGTTCAATTCTTTTTTCCAGTGCTTTCCCATTTGTCCAATACAAAAGTTGTCACAAGACTTACATGGAATTTTTATACACACCGTTTAGTATTGTCAGGGGAGTTCTTGATAAGTATATTTTTCATTGTTTTATCGTTCTTAAATGCGACATCAACACCAAAATTCTTAAGAAGATGGGGGCCATCTTTCATATTATTATTATAAGGCAGTACAAGCAAACTCCGCCTCCCTGACACCTGAGGTCGCCTGTGGTCGGTATGTTTATCAGTATTGTTTCCTGAGAGTATATTGTGATTTTTAGCCAAATGAGTTTTGAAGGCCACTCCTACCTCGACACTGGCCGGTGGGTGGATATGTAGTCTTTAACGGTTGTGTATGTTCCTCAGTACTGTTCCTGTAGTATAAATATTTGTGACTTCTTATACTCTGTGTCAGTCCATCGTCAATGGCTTGGAAATAAAGTCGAAACCGGTCAGGACCTACACCCCATCTCTCATTTTTCATCTGTGGTAATGTGTGATAAATGAATCACGTACAAAAGTGATAATAATCATATATATATATATATATATATATATATATATATATATATATATATATATATATATATATATATATATATATATATATATATATATATATATATATATATATATATATATATATATATATATATATATATATTATATATATATATATATATATATATATATATATATATATATATATATATATATATATATATATATATATATATATATATATATATATATATATATATATATATACATATATATATATATATATATATATATATATATATATATATATATATATACACATACATATATACACATATACACACACACACACACATATATATATATATATATATATATATATATATATATATATATATATATATATATATATATATATATATATATGACTTATATCATATCACCGTGATTCATATATGAGCAGTAAGTTATAAACGTCCTTTTAATATTCAATTCATTTTCTACTGAAATAATATATTTTCATATATATTATCGAAGGGGAAATTTTTAGTTGATAATAAGTTCATCGTCCCGTGGGCTCGAAACAACAAAGGACTACAGTGGACGCCTTTACCCACACGGCTCGGGACGATGAACTTATCAACTAGAAAATTCCCCTTCGGTAACCTATATGAAAATACATTATTTCCGAGGTAGAGCGAATTGTATATTAAAGGACGTTTGTAGCTTACTGCTTTGTGTGTATATATATATATATATATATATATATATATATATATATATATATATATATATATATATATATATATATATATATATATATATATATATATACTGTCTGATACATCAAGTACCTGGTTATTACACAACTAATCTCAAGATTCAAAAATATACCTCACTTCAGCCAGATACCTGAACTCTCATAACATTAATTGTTACGACTGAATACTCTAAAGGTAACAGTGATCCCTTAAGAAAAAACTTATTTATCAATCACTTGAAAAATCAAACTAAGTTCATCAGAACATATGTGAGGTATCAAAAATTAAACTAGAAATCTTCTAGAGTAAAAGGGCATCACTCCATCAAAAACTCTAACTATTTCCCTGGTCTTAATTCACTTTAGCAAAAACTAAAAGAACAAAACATGTTTATCACTTTGCCTTATGCACACACAATCAATCTATTCACTGATGGTCAATAAATGAAACACTGTTTTTCTAAAAATGTTAAATACAAAA
>NC_089755.1:59176797-59205121 GCF_040412425.1 Macrobrachium rosenbergii | reverse complement strand
TCTTTCAAATAATGTGGTCCTGACTCATTAATGTGCATTAAGATATGATTTGATACACATTAAATCTCGATTCAATCTAAACTGAATACATTTTATATCTGACGAATTCAATGTTATTTCATTTACTTTTAGTTCAGTTTCCATCCAAATGATGTCTGGATAATATTTTACAAGTCGACTTTACAAAATATGCCTAAAACATATATAATTCGAGGTCAAAATTAGATTCATCATTGCTTAATACTTATGAATACTTGGGTTAATTAAAAAAATCTCTGTTCATTGTCTGTTTACTGACTGACAGAAAAATACGTTGTGTTTTAGTTTAAAATCTGTGTCAAGTTTCAAAGTTCGTCTTGCTGTTTATTTTACCAGACATTCAAAGGAAAACACCTTTTAGAATTCTGGGTTTTAATCAAAACACGTCATTAATGGTGATTTTTTTATATGAACCAATTTATCATTTCGTTAATTTTCTTATATACCATTACTTGTTTAAAGATAGATATTTATAGATCAAAATATTTAAGCTTAGACAATAGTTATATGCTGTAAGAAGCCAAAACTTTAAGAGTTGCTTAGCAATGTTTTAAAAATTGGTTTATTTTGGCAATTTGAGCGAAATCAAACAACACTCTTCAGGGCCGAAGAAGACAAGAAAGGTTTATTAATCTATATCGTATATTTAATCGTTGAAATTCGCTGTTATTTAACGTAAAATCGATGCTTGAATGTTTACGTAAACAAATAAAGTTGTCAGTTACCAATAAAAAGTTTGATTTTTTTTTTTTTTAGTTACTTAATTCGTCAATAGATGTCCAGAAGGCCCCATGAATTTCTTAAAAATAACGAGCCTAAAATTAATTACGAAAGATATGTTTTTAAATGTATGATAAATATGACATTACATATGAATATTAAATATTATATTCAATAAATGAAAGTTTTTATTGAAATAATTATTATATTCCATCACATTATGTTACAATATTAATATTTTATTTTTGCATATTTTTATGTAATTTAACTTAGAATTTTATTGTTTTATTTATAGTAATAACACATATTTCAAATAATAAATTATGACTCATTATATGTGCATTAAGATATGATTTGATACACATTTAATATCGATATAATATATATAATGATATATATATTATATCTGATGAATTAATATTATTATCATATATTTTAGTTCAGTTTCCCTGTAAATGATGTCTGGATAATATTTTACAAGACGACTTAACAAAGTATGCCTAAAAATGTATATAATCCGAGGTCAAAATTAGATCCATCATTGCTTAATACTTACGAATACTTTTTTTAATTCAATAAACCTCTGTTCATTGTCTGTTTATTGACTGACAGAAAAATACGTTGTGTTTTAGTTTAAAATCTGTGTCAAGTTTCAAAGTACATCCTGCTGTTTATTTTACCAGACAGCCACAGGAAAACACCCTTTAGATTTCTCAGTTTTGATCAAAATACGTCATTACTGGTGATTTTTTTATATGAACCAATTTATCATTTGGTTAATTTTCTTATATACCATTACTTGTTTAAAGATAGATATTTATAGATCAAAATATTTAAGCTTAGACAATAGTTATATGCTGTAAGAAGCCAAAACTTTAAGAGTTGCTTAGCAATGTTTTAAAAATTGGTTTATTTTGGCAATTTGAGCGAAATCAAACAACACTCTTCAGGGCCGAAGAAGACAAGAAAGGTTTATTAATCTATATCGTATATTAAATCGTTGAAATTCGCTGTTATTTAACGTAAAATCGATGCTGGAATGTTTACGTAAACAAATAAAGTTGTCAGTTACCAATAAAAAGTTTGATTTTTTTTATTTTTAGTTACTTAATTCGTCAATAGATGTCCAGAAGGCCCCATGAATTTCTTAAAAATAACGAGCATAAAATTAATTACGAAAGATATGTTTTTAAATGTATGATAAATATGACATTACATATGAATATTAAATATTATATTCAATAAATGAAAGTTTTTATTGAAATAATTCGATTATATTCCATACATTAATGTTACAATATAATTTATTTTGCATATTTTTTGGGTTTTAATCTTTATGGGTAAAAAGAGTAATTTAAGAAAAGAAAGGATATTTATATATACACACACACACATAACACTACATATATATATTAGATATATATATATATGTAATATATATATATAAATATATATATATATATATATGAATATATATATATATATTTAGTTCAGTTTCCCTGTAAATGATGTCTGGATAATATTTTACAAGACGACTTAACAAAGTATGCCTAAAAATGTATATAATCCGAGGTCAAAATTAGATCCATCATTGCTTAATACTTATGAAGACTTTTTTTAATTCAATAAATCTCTGTCCATTGTCTGTTTATTGACTGACAGAAAAATACGTTGTGTTTTAGTTTAAAATCTGTGTCAAGTTTCAAAGTACATCTTGCTGTTTATTTTACCAGACAGCCACAGGAAAACACCCTTTAGATTTCTCAGTTTTGATCAAAATACGTCATTACTGGTGATTTTTTTATATGAACCAATTTATCATTTGGTTAATTTTCTTATATACCATTACTTGTTTAAAGATAGATATTTATAGATCAAAATATTTAAGCTTAGACAATAGTTATATGCTGTAAGAAGCCAAAACTTTAAGAGTTGCTTAGCAATGTTTTAAAAATTGGTTTATTTTGGCAATTTGAGCGAAATCAAACAACACTCTTCAGGGCCGAAGAAGACAAGAAAGGTTTATTAATCTATATCGTATATTAAATCGTTGAAATTCGCCGTTATTTAACGTAAAATCGATGCTTGAATGTTTACGTAAACAAATAAAGTTGTCAGTTACCAATAAAAAGTTTGATTTTTTTATTTTTAGTTACTTAATTCGTCAATAGATGTCCAGAAGGCCCCATGAATTTCTTAAAAATAACGAGCCTAAAATTAATTACGAAAGATATGTTTTTAAATGTATGATAAATATGACATTACATATGAATATTAAATATTACATTGAATAAATGAAAGTTTTTATTGGAAATAATTCGATTATATTCCATACATTAATGTTACAATATCATTTATTTTTGCATATTTTTTAGGCTCGTAATCTTTATTAAGGGCTCCGAGAAAGGAAGAGGATATATATATGAGAAACACATATATATATATATATATATATATATATATATATATATATATATATATATATATATATATATATATATATATATATATATATATATATATATATATATATATATATATATATTATATATTTCAGTTTCCTGTAAATGATGTCTGGATAAATTTTACAAGACGACTTAACAAAGTATGCCTAAAAATGTATATAATTCGAGGTCAAAATTAGATTCATCATTGCTTAACACTTATGAATACTTTTTTAATTCAATAAACCTCTGTTCATTGTCTGTTTATTGACTGACAGAAAAATACGTTGTGTTTTAGTTTAAAATCTGTGTCAAGTTTCAAAGTACATCTTGCAGTTTATTTTACCAGACAGCCACAGGAAAACACCCTTTAGATTTCTCTTGGTTTTGATCAAAATACGTCATTACTGGTGATTTTTTTATATGGACAATTTATCATTTCGTTAATTTTCTTATATACCATTACTTGTTTAAAGATAGATATTTATAGATCAAAATATTTAAGCTTAGACAATAGTTATATGCTCTAAGAAGCCAAAACTTTAAGAGTTGCTTAGCAATGTTTTAAAAATTAGTTTATTTTGGCAATTTGAGCGAAATCAAACAACACTCTTCAGGGCCGAAGAAGACAAGAAAGGTTTATTAATCTATATCGTATATTAAATCGTTGAAATTCGCTGTTATTTAACGTAAAATCGATGCTTGAATGTTTACGTAAACAAATAAAGTTGTCAGTTACCAATAAAAAGTTTGATTTTTTATTTTTAGTTACTTAATTCGTCAATAGATGTCCAGAAGGCCCCATGAATTTCTTAAAAATGACGAGCCTAAAATTAATTACGAAAGATATGTCTTTAAATGTATGATAAATATGACATTACATATGAATATTAAATATTATATTCAATAAATGAAAGTTTTTATTGGAAATAATTCGATTATATTCCATACATTAATGTTACAATATAATTTATTTTTGCATATTTTTTTAGGCTCGTAATCTTTATGGGTAAAAGAGACTGAGTGAAAGTGTATTAATATATATATATATATATATATATATATATATATATATATATATATATATATATATATATATATATATATATATATATATATATATATATATATATATATATTTAGTTCAGTTTCTATAAATGACTGGATAATATTTTACAACACGACTTAACAAAGTATGCCAAAAAGTATATAATATCAAAATTAGATTCATCATATATACTTATATACTTTTTATATCATGTTTATTGACTGACAGAAAAAATACGTTGTGTTTTATAAAATAAGTTTATACATAGTTTATTTTACCCTTTAGAGACAAAATATATATATTTTTTTATATATTTATATAATATATACCATTACTTGTTTATATATTTCATCAAAATATTTAATAGAAATAGTTTAAATTCTAAAAGAGTTCCAAATGTTTTAAAAAAGTTTTTTTGAATTTGAGCGAAATCAAACAAGGGATGGAAGAAGACAACGATCTTTTGTATATTTAAAATTGAAATGGACTAAAACATCAATGTTTAGAAACTCCAAAGGTTTGATTTTTTTATTTTTAGTTATTAATTCGTCAAAGATGTCCAGAAGGCCCCAGAATGAGGGGAAGTCTTTAAAGTTGATAAATGTGACAGGGGAATATTAAATATATATTCAATAGGAAATAATGATTATATTCCATAATTAAGACTAAATTTATCCTCCAAATCTTTATGGGCACCCCCTATATGGAAGATATATATATAATATAATTAAGGGGATTATTTCAATATATATATATGAAACAAGAGGATAATTTATAGGAATATATCCCTACATGTCAGTGAAATAGAATGAATTCTGAAGATTTCCCATATTTGAGGAGAAATGAGAGTAAGCACGTTTATGGGAAATGGTAAAACATCAGGCAGGGGAACGGGGTGTACTGAGGGGAAAAGGCAACCCCTTTCATTCCTTTACTGTAATGGGGTGTCCTCCAGGAAGGATTCCCCTTTCTAACGCTTTCAAGGGTGAAACTGCTTTGAGGTTTTTCTCTGTTCCACCTTCCAAAGGTCTCAATTTCCCTTTCCAGGCGCTGAATGACCTCACAGGGGGTGCTTGGCCTTTAAACTCTAAATGATATTCCATTGCATTCCTAAAGGGGAATTATGGAAGAGCAAAGCCATATTATAAAGCTAATTAAACTCAACAACTTAATAATAAAAATGAAAAAAAAACTAAACATGCTTTTATTAAAATGCACTAAAAAGTCATAGTTTTTTCAGACGCACCAGGATTTTCTGACAATTAATCACGTCTACAAAAATAAAGGAAATGCTATGAGTAATAAAAAAAATATATTTCTTTTCTCGTAGCATTTCCTTCCCTGTTTGGGGCCACGCTTTTATTTTTGTAGACATGATTCATTGTCAGAAAATCCTGGTGTGTCTCAAAAAATGATGCTTTGCTACTTAGTGCATTTTAATAAAAGCATGTTTAAATTTTTTTGGTTTTTATTTTATGCTTTTTAGTTTTGACCCAAACTGTAACCGATTTGTGATTGTAGTCAGTGAAATTGATGTCCGTTTACGGGGGGGGAAGGGAGGGGTAGGAAGTGAGGGGAAGGGTAAGTGGGAGGGTAGGGGAGGGGGAAGGGAGAGGGGATGGAAGACTGAAGAGGAGGAAGGGGGGGGTGGGGAGGAGGAGGAGGAGGTGAGGGGATGGAAGAGGGAAGGAGGAGGGGGGGAGGGAAGATGGAGTTGAGGGGAGGAGAGGGTAGGAGGAAGGAAGGGGGAAGGAGGAGGGGAGGAAGGAGGAAGGAGGGGGGAGGAGGGGATGGGGGGGGGAGGAGGAAGGAAAGGGGGAGGGGAGGGGAAGGGGGAGGGGAAGAAAATGGGGGGAGGGGATGGGGGAAAAGGAGGAGGGAATGGGGTGGAGGGAGGAAAGGGTAGGGAAGGGAAGGAAGAGGGGAGGGACAGGGAAGACGAAGGGGGAAGTGGGGAGGAGGGGATGGAAGAGGGAAGGAGGGGATGGAAGAGGGAAGGGGGAGGAGGACAGCTAAATTAACGCTTGATCGTGTGCTCCAGAAGGGGGGGGAGGAGGTTGAGGGTAGGGGATGAGGAGGGAGACGCATGCTCCTGAAGGCGGAGGAGGGGAAGGGGAGGGATGGAAGAGGGACAGGGAGGGGAGGACACATCTAAAGTAACAAGATTGATCGTATGCTCCAGAAGGGGGTGGGTGGGAGGGAAGGGGAGGGGGGACACGGCTAAATTATCATTTGATTGTATGCTCGGAAGGGGGAGGGGAAGGGAGGAGGGGGCTGGAAGAGGGAAGGGGGACGAAGGGACCAGGTCGACAATTGAGTCACAAGATTTGAGGCCAGACAGCCACGAGTAATAATGAAAGTGTATTATCAGGAGGTCAAACTCTTCTTCATTATTATATTTCCTCATTTCAAAGGGCATTAGCTGCACCTGTTTTCTATGACTGTTTCAGTTGTTGGATATCCAAGATTCCTGAAATAAATTCATACAGTATATAGGCTACATCCTGTATAAAAGTTATCAAAGAGAAGCGAATGTGAAATAGGATCTTTTAAGGCTTCTAACACCCTCAAGGACGACTTTTGCACTACGTAACAGAATTTTACCATTTTCATCTGTAGAGTCCTTAGTCCTTACCATAATACTAATCAAAATTATATCTATAATCAGAAACTCCAGATAAAGGCCCAGTTTATAAGCCAAACCTGAGTAGCGTACCTCTAATGAACTGCTTCAGAGAGATGTGACAGTAATATTTGACAATCATTTCATCTATAGCAGCGCATTATTCAAATACACCATAATACTGTACTGAAATTCTCTTACTACTGAAATAAAAGACCCTATCTTGAACCCTTCGCCGTGTTCATTGATAACGGCTCAAAAATTACAACAAAATTTTATCTCTTTTCAAGAACTAAAAATAATTTCTTGACAGCATTTTCAATTATCTAGAGTTCTACACCAATAATACCTGTGAAAGGGCATTTTTTGGTATCCAGAAAGCAACAGTATTCCAATAAATATCTTCACTACTTCTGTACTAAATGTAAAATCATATTCATTTTTATATGAATCTGCTTAACGAACCGTCTCTTTGACAGTATCTTCAAAGATACAAGGGGTCATCAACTTTTCAAAAAGTTAAAGTGGTCACAAAGTCTCCAGACTTCCTCGCTTCTGCAATTATTCAATGTAACGTTGTGAACATTCTTTTACCTTGCTATGTTTGGGATCTTAATGTTTCCTTATGGGTTCAGAGCTGAAATTGTATTACTTTCGACCACTGCAGCCGACTTCGTATGCCTGTAGCACACTTCTCAAAAAACACTGATCTGTCCGCGTGAAGTTGCAAGGAACCTGGCACACCTTGGACAGACATCCCACCAATGACATCTTTACTGACATCCTCCTCATCTGTCTATCTGCGTCGGGGGGCGGGGGCGGGGGGGGGGGACAATTATAATATCAGAATTGACATCCTTTCCTTCATCATTCAAATACTTGGGCCAGTGTGACTGCAGGAAGTCGTGGTTTCGCCATCTGATATAAACAAAATATATTCCATGCTCCATACCACACTAGCTATAAGCAAAGTATAACACCACGTTGATTTAAAATAAGTAAATTACATATTTTTCAACATGCCACTTACTCAACAACTGCATTATTTCACAAAAACTTATAAAATCTGTACAACTGTCATACATTACTAACCTCTGCAGTTATCGATATATATATATATATATATATATATATATATATATATATATATATATATATATATATATATATATATATATATATTTATATATTTATATATATATATATATATATATATACATATATATATATATATATATATATATATATATATATATATATATATATATATATATATATATAATCATGAAGCTACAAGTGTCGCTTAATATCAAATTCACGCTACCTCGAGAGTATCTCCGATGGAGAATTATCACCGAAGGGGAAGTTATATAAGTGATAAATGAATAAGTACCACCGGGACGCGTCCCGGTGGTACTTATTCATTTATCACTTATATAACGCGTCCCGTTGGTACTTATTCATTTATCACTTATATAAATTCCCCTTCGGTGATAATTCTCCATCGGAGATACTCTCGAGGTAGCGTGAATTTGATATTAAGCTTTCATGACATTATAGCTTCATGATAAAAAATTTATATAAATCACGGTGTGATAAAAAATTTCATATATATATATATATATATATATATATATATATATATATATATATATATATATATATATACATATATACATACACATCTCCTACTATTAGGTTAACAAATGCCAGATGCTAAACATTTTACAAGTTAAAATTCTTGATTCATATTGGCTGGCAATTAAGGACTTCCAATTACTGTACCGAGGACCTCCTAAGTAAGGCTCCAGGTATACCTCTGGGAATTGCATCATTGCAAATCAGACATTTTAAAAGACTAACCTTCAACAGACAAGTGTAATCCTGACTCACTTCTGCCTAATGGCCTTCATAGGAAGTCATTGGGAAAGAGTTTAAGAACTTCACTGGCATCTATAAGTTTGTCAGTCTTCCAAAAGGAAATTTAGGTCCTGAAATGCACGAAACAGGCGCTTGAATAATACGAACCTAACAAAATCACAGGACAATCTGACAAAGGTTGACAGAAGTTTTAGATTAGGTGCTTATGATAAAAATATATGTTCCTTGTGGCAAGTTGCCTCCGGGAAAAGGGGACCTCCGAAGAGGAGGAGGTATTGTGGATGCAGAAGACTCTACAGAAGACATCTAGTATTGACTGCAGAACTGACAGCAGAGTTCAACAACCAAGGTTCTTCTCAGGAGGTATTCAGAGGATTTGTGGGCAAGACACTTTTAACCATTTAGTAGAAAAAGAAATTGGATTAAGGATAAAATAGAATATACAATTAGGCCGGAGTGCTGAAAGGGAAATTGTGAGTAAAAGGTTGCATAGGTGTAACAGGAGGAAAACCTCGCAGTTGCACTACGAAACAATTGTTTGAAGTGGGTGGAAAGTAAGACGGAAAAAAAAAGAATTTGAATGGAGGTACAGTAAAAGGAATGACATTTTTCACGATACATATATTTTCAGTTCTAGAAATTTAACATTACACTGCAGTGGACAAAGACTGACACATTCATGGTGAAGTCTAACTGGCTCAACTCAATAAAAATGTCTTCGAATTATGCAGTTCTAAAGCTTTTGTAATTTGAAAACCTTGTTAATTAGTGTCCTTCACTTTCAATCTCAGACAATGTTTCAAACTACAACACACAGAAATGATTAAATTTGCAATAGATTTCTTCAATACAAAGGTGAATCATATAAATGTACAATACACACCAAGTTGCACCAAGGTATTATTGAATCTCTATGAGAAATCCAAGGAAAGTAACGACATCATTTAGCAATGAACATTTCTATGGCGATTCGTTTGCTGTAATACACTTGTAGTCTAAAACACATCAGGAGGAACAATTTTATTCATAAAACAGTACAGTTGTGAACATAAAAAAATACTTGCTTGAAGTGTTTTTTTTTTTACATATATACAGTATAATTCTTTAAGCTAAGATTCTGAATCTCATACAAACTGTGGGTGCGTCAAGTTACCGACTTGTATAAACAATAGTTTACTGCAGGTCGGAAGCACCGTTTAAGACTTTGAAAATCATTTATTTAAGAATAATTTTCTCAGTTTTACAATATGGCCCCACTTATTGTAAAAAAAATATAAAAAAGTTATTTTCACATTTTACATACAAGGGACACTTAGCGAACAATCTGGTTCGGTGAAGTAGCTCCATTTAAATTCATCTTCTCACTATCATTTCACAATCACTTTCATATTCAACGTAAAAAAAACTTTCATTTTCATTTCCCGATCACACAAATAACTCAAGAAGTCCTTCTCAGCCCCAGTATTAGACCGTAAACACGACTCAGCGTCATTCTTACAATTTCATTCACAGATTTCTGGATTGTTCTCAAGATCACATTAAGACCAGTCTTTGAGTCACCTTTCGACGTGCCGCTCAGACATGCACAGACGCGCGCGCGCGCACACACACACACACACGTACACACGCACACTACAGAAGTCTCACTTTCCAGACTCCACAACGACCAGAGATAATTCTGTTTAAATTGTTTTGAAAAATTTTTTTTTTAACACGACGATTCTCACACGCTTAGGACTATACACGGGAACATGCACGAAAAAAACACGAGCACATATGTTAGCTTATATATATATATATATATATATATATATATATATATATATATATATATATATATATATATATATATATATATATATATATATATATATATATATATATATACACACATATACATATACGTCACTGCACAAATATGCTCACATACATAATGTATACAGTTTACATAGGGTGTATTACATATTGCACTCACACTTGTATAAAGAGAGAGAGAGAGAGAGAGAGAGAGAGAGAGAGAGATATACATATATGTTATGTATTACTAGTGACTATCAACGTAAGCACCAGAAATGTACTGTACAATATCAGTAACAAAACAAACATTATCATCAATTGCATTGTCTTTTTTTTAAACATAATCTTTCCAGACGCACACCAACCTATGTACAAAAAATAAGAACAAAGATAACATAAGCTATAGGTACAAGAAGAAGAAGAAGCATTCTCCAGACATTTTAAGTAATGCTGCTCTAATTGTTCGCTGGTGACAACATGACAACTCATGGAACACTTGTCTTTCTCGAATATTTGTGCTAATTTGTACTTTTAATATGTACTAAGCTGGCAAATTCACACTCACTGAATGTTATTTTTTCTTGTATTCATTACATATTAGATTACTCCACAATTGTCGTCGAGGCTGTACGAGTATTTTACACCTGTCATTCATAAACTCCCATTCATTTTCCTCCCGAATCACTTTAGCACTTTCCCTCAAATCAAGGTGAAACGCCCCATAGTATATACAGTATATAATCTTGTCCTTACAACACCTTGATAAAAATCCTTGTCACCGATGCGTTTATCATTCTCTGGTTTCCTCCACAATCAGAATTTCCCCTCAGAGCCTTCGGGTCCCACGCACGGCCCGAATTTCGTATGCCCAGTCCAGGACCCACTCATTTGACGCATCCTCCGTCTTTGCATGAACTGATTCGGTTTTGTATTAATTTCCTTTTAATGGTAGTCTCCTAATTATTTATCAGTGTCTGTTATTTTGTTAAAAGAAAAAAAATACCGCCTCACATGTCACAACTGTTAGTTTTCCTGTCGGTAGCGAGGCTGAAAAGAACTCTATATTTCTATTGTTTTAAAAAGATATCTCGACGTGAACTGTAATGAAGATTACTCGGAATACCTTACGACATTCAATAAAATTAAAGAAATTTGTTCTCGAGTAACCTACACATTTATATTTACAACAGTACTCAACATTTAACTGTCCTCGGTTTGACAACCTGTCCATCACGGGCCACGGCTCATTTTGCGCAGTCGACCGGGGGTGATTCCTCGTTAATCCTTTGTGATCTGGCCGACCTGTCTTGGGCAGTGGGTCCTGGTCCCGTCGCTCGTCCGTCCGTCTCGTACGCGTCTGGTTTCATCTTTTCATCGCCTCTCCTCCTGGTGGCGTCGTCATTTGTCGACGAAGACCTCCGGGAGTTCGTGGCACTCGGGGAGAGCTGCTGCGTCGGAGAGGGACACATTGGACATCAGCGTCTTGTCGTTGAGGTCCTCCATCACGGCTTTGTTGCGCGCTTTGTTCCGCTCTGCGAGAAGAAGAAGAAGAATAGAAGGTGCCACTAGGTGCTGCCATTGTTGCTTTGATTTCTGTCCGCATTGTTGCTACTGCTAATGATTATAGTTATGGTAGTAATGGATAGGAATATCTGGCCTTTCCTCTATAATAATAATAATAATAATAATAATAATAATAATAATAATAATAATAATAATAAAAGCACGGTTCACCAAAATGGTGAAGAAATGTAAATGTGTGTGTATATATATATATATATATATATATGGTGTAAATGTGTGTATATATATATATATATATATATATATATATATATATATATATATATATATATATATATACATATTTCTATATGAATGTCTTTACTGTAATCCAACAGTATAATATGCAGAAAAAAAGGCCCATAACGACGTACTTATAGGTTGCAGCCATATATTTATGACATATATTCCGAAATGTATGGTGCTTTTATGGACCTTTTATCTTCATAATTCTATGGATTTATAAAATACATATTTACATTTACACCACAGTGGATTTCTTCGCCAATAATAATAATAATAATAATAATAATAATAATAATAATAATAATAATAATAATAATAATAATAATATAAACGCAATACTCAGGCTAAAGCGTGCAACAGCAGAGCAAGCTGTCATATCACGTTTCCAAACATTAAGAAGAAACGAATACAATCAGGCAAGGCTGTTAAGGCAAAGTCACAAGAGAATGCCTTCTGCATATCCGCATTTTCTGAAACAGCTGGTGGCCACTTGTATGCTTACCCAAATATGACACAGGCACTCCTAGAAGAATCCTTGCGCGTGAGACATCGTTTTGTGGATAAAACAGGTGAAACGTGTTTCGTAACATAAGAATCAGGAGGTCTCCACTGCTGTGAATGTTGTTTTAAGCTAATGCAGAGAAGCAAAAGTGGCAAACTTTCTAAAGATGTTTCAGAAGCTTTTTAACTTTGATGAAATAAAAATAAAAAGATGTTGAGAAGGGAAGAGTTTTTTTTAGGATATTTCAAAAGTTTTTTTTTTTTTTTGGCCATAAGCAATTTTGACACAAGAAAAAAAAATTTTATATATATATATACTGTATATATATATATATATATATATATATATATATATATATATATATATATATATATATATATATATATATATATATTCTGTATATATGTATATATATATATATATATATATATATATATATATATATATATATATATATATATATATATATATATATATATATATATATATATATATCAAGAAGCGAGATTTTTTTGGGGGTATTTTCGGAAAGGCAATGCAGGAAACAGCATCAATATCATACGTTGCAAAACGCTGCATAGTCTGGCGCAAACGGAAATGGGTCACGACGAGACCAGCTGGCAAAGAGCGTGAACAAAGCGGTCAGGCTTCAGAGTCCTACCAGAGAATGTATGGCGTCATTCACTCCTGAAAGACAGGGTTGTCCTGCGAACGTCCGACGTATCCCGCGGGCGTCCAGGGCGCCCAGGACGCGTGCCTTTCGTATATCCCGAGGTTGACCTCCTCCAGGAGGCATCGGGAGAAACGCGACTTGTGCCTCAAGGTGCAGCTGAAACCCGCTGCGTCCTCTCTGTCGGAGAGCGAGTGGTACCTCTCCCGACAGCACTGGGTTACGATGGCGGCTTCTGCTGTTGAGAGAGAGAGCGATTTCTTCTTCGCGACCACCAGTCGAGGATGGGACGTCCCGTCAGCGGCTGCAGGTTCAGAGGACGGGGCGTCCTCTGTGAGGTCTGGTCCTGTGTCGCTCGAATAAGAGGGCTTTGGGGTTTTGGCAGAGTTGCTCGGAATCTGCCCAGAATCTGTACTATTTCTCGACTGAATGCCGAAGTTTTCTATGGCAACATTGACTGGATTATTACTTTTCGTATTTAGCTTGGGACTGATGAAGAGACAACTACTATCATTGTTGTTGACATTATGACTGATTTTGTCCCGATTGCTACCTGAAGAAGGAGAAGAAGAAGAGGTGGAGGTTGACGAAGAATAAGACGGAGTATCTTGAAGCGAAGGACCTCCGACATCTTGAGCAGAGCGCTGGAGGTCATTAGTACTCATACCACGAACACCCGCCACGGAACTCCTGTAATTACTGTTGGCACAGCCTTGACAACTGCCCCGAGGAAGGCTGCTGCCCTCGCTACCAGCAAAGTGGTCGCAGTCAAGAGCCCTCGACGTGTCCAAAGAAAGCCCGTCTAAACTCTGCGTGTCTGGCGTCTCGAGCCCCAGAAGGCGAATCGGTTTCAGCATCCGGCGATGGTAAGATGCATCCAGCATGTTGCGGTTGCTCCTGGTCTGGAAGGCTTGCGAGCAGGCGTGAGTGCAGGGCGAGGGATACACGGAATGCGCCGACGCGCCGATGCTGTTTTCCATGCAACGCAGGGAGCCATCGGACATGCAACTGCAACTATTGCAGTGAGCTGCGCGGATTCTTCTTCGGCTTTCCATGCGCGACTTGTAACCTGTTAAATAATTCAGGGCAAACTGGCTAATTCATGCTCAACATGCTGTTAGGTAGTGTCACTCTGTCCTAAGATTACGAGCGTTAATTAAAATTACTCACAGTGGGACGAGTCTTGAAATGGAGAAAGAAATCCATAGTTATTCATGGGTACGTATATTTAAAAATAAATCTCCACGGAGAGCTTTCGGGAATCTGTTCGATTCAGTGCCTTGAAAAGGGGAATCGAACCGATTCCCGAAAGCTCTCTGTGGACATTTATTTGTAAATATACGCATCCATAAATAACTTGGATTTGTTTTTCCACTGCGAGCATTACCAACACATCCAGACATGCGTTACTGCCACCTGTATTAAATGTGACCTTAGGAACCGAAAATGTGTAATGTGAGTTCAAATATAAGTGCCATAATATTAGCTACATCAACGTGCAATAAGGGTTACTTGAGCTATCAAATATTCCAATTTGAACTACGAAATCAAGATTACATCACGATGCATGCAATATATACAACATACAGCGGAAACGGGTTGACATTTCAGTAACCTACCAAACATTATTAATTTCTTATTGATATCAGGAATGACTCTAAAGAAAGGTGATAAACTAACTATAGATATTGGTCACAGTTGTTTATCTTAAGTGTAGGTACTGGCAAAGATAAGTTAAATGTAAATACAAGCTCTGGAAATCCCCCGCGGCTTCTGTTTTCCGTGTCTTCCTTCTGGGCTAAGCCTCAATCTTTATCAATCTTCATCATTACCCTTCTTTTTTACTCTTTTCCTTTGAGCCTGGACTAGACGCGGACGCCTGGAAGCTATTCTCACGACCTTTGCATTTCAAATATTCTTATGTGATTATAGTTTTACTTAAACTTTCTTCTTTGAATCTACATTGTCTATTATATTAAATTTTCTTTTTAAGCAAATGAACATCAAAGTCATTTGTTTAGCGCCTATCTGTATATATAAACTATAAAAAACCTCTTTTTCTTTGAGGAACGATCGAATGTTTACAGTTACCATACAAACAGTGATGTACAATTTTTAATTTTGTTTGAAGCAAACGAATATCTAAGTCATTTGTCTTATAAGAAAAAGTATTTTTATTTGTAGTTTATACATACAGACAGGCACATATAAACTACAAAAAAATGATCTTTTTCTAATATAAAACGATCGAGTGATCACAACTCTCGTAAAAATGGCGCTAGCGAAGAAAACATTTTACGCGCCAACTTGCGACACAAACTGACCAAGATTCTCGACTCACCTGAATGGGAAGAAGTGAGCGAGGGCAGTCGAGGCCTCTTGCACAACAACACAGTCTTGTAGGCCTGTCGGTACTGGCGATTCATGATGACGTAGATGACGGGGTTAATGCAGCTCGAGATGTAGATGAGGACGTAGCCCATTACGTGAAGACCTGTAGGGGTTGAATGGGTAAGTTGCTGATTAAGTTTCTGGGAAACTTGGCGCTCACGTTTTTACCGAAACATTGAGTTACGTATGATAACTTTGATAACCACGACGCGGTCTTAAGTTCTCGGTTTGTCCTATAAAAGGCAGTGATGAATTATTCTAGTGTTGTTATTCATTCTGCCTTTTAATTATTATTATTATTATTATTATTATTATTATTATGTGCGTGAACTTTCACACGGAATTTGTAAAAAAGAAGTCGGTAAGACAACATTAAGGGATAAAAGTCAGTCAACAGAACAGACAACTCTCTCTCTCTCTCTCTCTCTCTCTCTCTCTCTCTCTCTCTCTCTCTCTCTCTCTCTCTCTCTACTCTATATATATATATATATATATATATATATATATATATATATATATATATATATATATATATATACATACATATCAATGAATTTTATCACATCACCGTGATTCATATACAAACATTAAGCTACAAATGCCCTTTAATATCCAATTCGCTCTACCTCGGAAATGATACAATTTCATATATGTTACCCGAAGGCGAATTTTTCAGTTGATAATAAGTTCGTCGTCTCGTGGGCTCGAACCACGGAAGAACAAGGACTCAGGACTACAGTGACGCCTTAAACCACACAGCCACAGAAACATACATACATACATACATACATACACACATACACAAACCTATCCTCTTTAAGGAAGACAAAGATGAAAACTTAAAAAATAAATAAATAAATAAAATAGATAAACAAAAAGGGGTTGGCGGTCATTTTCTCACCTGGGTAATTAACACCTTTGTCCAGGTTCTTCACGAGAGTGATGGGCAGGTAAGTGATCAGAAAGGCTATGAAGATTATCAGGACCATCTTGGTGATTCTCCACTCGTTCCTCTTTCTCCTCGCCTCTCTCTCGACCTGGTGAAAGAGGGAGAAAGGGAAAGTTAAGGGAGAAAGTCAGGAGATATGGGGGATTCTGACTGTGGAATGGACAGGTGGGAAAATTATAAATTAAATAAATTAAATCAGGAGAAATGGGGGATTTTGATTGTGGAATGGAAAGGAGGGAAAATTATAAGTTAAATCAGGAGAAATGGGGGATTTTGATTGTTGAATAGAAAGAGGAAAATTATAAGTTATATCAGGAGAAATGGGTGATTTTGACAGTGGAATGGAAAGGTGGGAAATTATGAGTTAAATCAGGAGGAATGGGGAATCTTGAAATTAAGAGAGAGAAAGCTGAGTGAAAGGAAAAAAATGACAATCAAGTAAAAGGAAACTAAAAAGAAAGGAAAATTAAAGGAAGTCATGAGAAATTGGGTTCTGTTTTAAGAACTGTGTTAAGAAAGAGGAAGCTGGGTGAAAGGAAGAAGTGATGATTAAGCAAAAGAAAAAATTAAAGAATGAAAAAAATAAAGGAGGAAACAAAAACAAAATAAATAGGAAATTTTTAAAGAGTTTTGGAATGAAAAGACAGGGAAAATTAAAAGGAGACAGTGAAATAACATGAAATCTTTAAAAAAGCAAAACGCAAGAAAATAAATAAAAAAAAAAAAAATTAAAAAGAGGAAAAATAAACTAAAAAGATTAACTGAATGGAAAAATTAAACAAATCCTTTCAAAATAATAAACAGGAAAAATAACTGAATGGAAAAACTAAAAAAAAAAAAAATCTGCAAAGAGCAAACATCTACTATTTGGAATAATAAATACCAAAAAACCGACCTTGGTACGACTTCTAGAATGCCCCTGGAGGGCTGACCCCGTGGCGTGGGCACCGTTCATGCCCCGGGTACTGTGGTGACGCATGCGCTTCTCTGACCTGTCAGGATGAAAGCGATGGGATTAGTAAAGGGATCAGATGGTTAGGATCTCTGGATCTGATCAGCCAACCAAATGAAAGCGATGGGATTAGTAAAGGGATCAGATGGTTAGGATCTCTGGATCTGATCGGCCAACCAAACTGGACAAAATAATGGTGTATTTATGAAAGGGGAAAAGAAGAGGGTGGATTTGTATACAGATCCGCGATCCAGATCCATGTAAGAGTCTGATTCGTGATCCGGTTTCATATCAAAAGTCAGAGAGTCTGATCCGCGATCCAGTTTCGTATCAAAATCTGATCCATGATCCGGATCCATGTAAGGATCTGATCCAGAACCAGATCCATATAAGAATCTGTCCCGTAATCCAGATCCAGTTAAAAATGTGAACTGTGGTCCAGGAGAGAGAGAGAGAGAGAGAGAGAGAGAGAGATTTAGTTTTCCATCTCCATCTCTACTTCTTACTCAAAGTTTGTTTGAAGTCACTGCATGTAAAACATACGATTCTCTCTCTCTCTCTCTCTCTCTCTCTCTCTCTCTCTCTCTCTCTCTCTCTCTCTCTCTCTCTCTCTCTCTCTCTCTCTGTCAACCAGTTCAACCTGTTCATTCATTCACTCAGAGGAAACAACGGGTCAAGTCGACTCACTTGTGAATGACGATGAAAATGAGAGAGTAGCAGATGACAATGACTATGGCTGGAACACAGAATCCTAGTCCAAAAAGGACCTGTTTGGGTGCCTTGTTGTTGTCGTCGATGATCGAACACGTCTGCAGTCGACGGTCGAATCCGAATCGACCTGGAATGGAAAATGAGGAGTTGGATTAGCCAATCAGCGAAATTATTATTATTATCATTATTACTATTATTATTTAGAAGATGAACCCTATTCATATGGAACGAGCCAACCAAAGGGGCCATTGACTTGAAATTCAAGCTCCCAAAGATTATTATTATTATTATTATTATTATTATTATTATTATTATTATTATTCAGAATATGAACCCCATTCATATGGAACAAGCCCACCAAAGGGGCCACTGATCTGAAATTCAAGCTTCCAAAGAATATGGTGTGCAATAGAAAAAAAATCGTAGGCTAAATCATGATAATTATCGTAATATATTTTTGTTTTTATTCATTTTATTGTTCTTGGAAAGAATTTTAAGAAGGATCTAAGCAATGTTTTTCATCTCTCTCTCTCTCTCTCTCTCTCCCCCTCACAAACAAACTCTCTCTCTCTATCTCTCTTAATCTCATAAGGGTCATATATCAGGTTTTTGTTCTTATAAAAATAAAAAAAAATATAGAATGATATTACAGTTAAAGGACAAGGTGAAACATCTGCTTCTCTCTCTCTCTCTCTCTCTCTCTCTCTCTCTCTCTCTCTCTATTAAAATCCCCTTAACTATCATATGATCCATATAACATGTTTTTGTTCTTTTAGGAGATAAAAAATATCTAATAAATTGATCTTATAGTTGAATGATAAAAGGAAACATTTCCTGCTTCTCTCTCTCTCTCTCTCTCTCTCTCTCTCTCTCTCTCTCTCTCTCTCTCTCTCTCTCTCTCTCTCTCTTCTACTATTAAAATCTCCATAATTATTTTAAGATCTATATAAGAAATTTTTGCTCTTATGAAAGATGTGAAATTATCTTACATTTGAAGAAACTCTCTCTCTCTCTCTCTCTCTCTCTCTCTCTCTCTCTCTCTCTCTCTCTCTCTCTCTCTCTCTCTCTCTCTACTATTAAAATCTCTGAATTATTTTAAGATCTGTATAAGAAATTTTTGCTCTTATGAAGATGATGAAATTATCTTACATTTGAAGAAACTCTCTCTCTCTCTCTCACGCCATGAAACAGAGTCTTACCCCATTTCTTCAGAAGGGTCGGTACCAGCATCACGAAAGCGAACACCCAGCAAAAGGCTATCATGAGAGCTATGAAGACCTTCCTGTAGACGAGCTTGTAGACGCTGAAGTGGGCTATCATGATGTACCTGAAGAATGGACAGGTAGGCACAGGTGAGAGGAATGCATTTAGACAGGTAAATGGATAAATAAATACATATGTAAATGAATAAAACATGAATGTAAGCTTATATAAATGTATACATATATACATATATTTATATTTGATATGTATATGTGTATATATACATTTATGTATATATACATATATATACATACATACACATATATATGTATATATACATATTTATATATATATATATATATATATATACACACACACATATATGACAATGAAACTAATAATAAAACCAAGTGAATAAGGTTTCAAAATTAATCCAGCTATTCAAAGATTCTTGCACCGATTGGGCTATCACAACTGATCACACACAACCGAAAATGTTCGAGACAAGATCCATACCTGTTGATTGTAATCATGGCGATAGAGAGTAGCGATACAGCAACGTTCCAGTACCTGTAGAGGATGGAAATTGACGGGGGGAGGTTAATTACACATCGGTTGAACACAGAAAAGGAGAAACTGTTAATATAAGAATGTTCATATTTAAGTGTATAGTTCAGCCCGTTTCTTGCTTGCTTCCGTCGATCTAACCATTGAAATGCGTACTTGATAGTTATTCAATTGTGGTTGGTCGTCGACAGGGACAAGAGGGTTTAAGGGATTAAGAAAAAGCTCATCCGAAGAGACTTGTTGAGAATTTCAGTAGCCTTCTACAACCGGCAACGGGTTTAAAGGAAGTCCAGAAATTACCAGAGTAAACTTATTATCAGTTTTATGTCGACAAAAACGCGACCAGAAATCCTACGAGTGGAAGAAGAAGAAGAAGAAGAAGAAGAAGAAGAAGAAGAAGAAGAAGAAGAAGAAGAAGAAGAAGAAGAAGAAGAAGAAGAAGAAGAAGAAGAAGAAGAATGCAAAAGCTGAAACCCAGAGAGTAAATTTATTCTTTATTATTCCGACGGAAGGACGACCAGAAATCCTACGAATGAGAGAGAGAGAGAGAGAGAGAGAGAGAGAGAGAGAGAGAGAGAGAGAGAGAGAGAAGAAGAAGAAGAAGAAGAAGGATAATAAAAAGGAGAAAAGGAGACGTATACTATGCGTTCGTTCGTTTGTTAATCCATACAGTTCGCCCCTTCTGCAATAACTGCCACTATCACGACTGGCTTTTGTTTTCAGCTCAAAGGTAAACAATCTCGATTTTTCCTCTAATTCTCTGAAATCTGTCGCCGGCACAAAAGCCTCTTTTTCCTTTTGACTGAGGCTGCACCACGTCAGAGGTGAAGTCTGAAGAGAGAGAGAGAGAGAGAGAGAGAGAGAGAGAGAGAGAGAGAGAGAGAGAGAGAGAGAGAGAGAGAGAGAGAGAGAGAGTTTCACTTGTCCTTCAAGTGTGTAAGATATACGAGTCAAGTGATACTAGGGTAATTTCATGGAGAGAGAGAGAGAGAGAGAGAGAGAGAGAGAGAGAGAGAGAGAGAGAGAGAGAGAGAGAGAGAGAGAGAGAGAGAGAGGTTTCAAATTTGCTAACCATGCACAAGATAAAAGAGAGAGAGAGAGAGAGAGAGAGAGAGAGAGAGAGAGAGAGAGAGAGAGAAGGCTGCGATATTAAATTCAGACGTCTCAAGGCAACTATGACAAGTTCATATTTCTGTTTTGAGAAGTCTGTCTAAGATAGCCCAAGGTCGCATAGCAGAAATATCTAGTTTGTCTTTTTTTTTTTTTTACATATTTTATTTTCGAATTCTTGAATCCAGATGTTTCTATTTATTCGTGGTAGTCCTTGATATCAATATCATGCCATATTATATGTGTGTGTGTATGTTCTAGATTTGTGTGGTGTGTGTGTATAGATATATACATACATACATACATATTACATACATACATATATATATATATATATATATATATATATATATATATATATATATATATATATATATATATGTCTGTATGACTGTATGTACACTCACTGTATATGTATATTTGAACATTCTACCTATATGTGTATAAAAGTCTTCTCTACAAGTACGTATGTGTACGCATTCTTTCTGCATGTATGTATGTATGTATGCATGTAAGTATGTATTCACATCAGATATATATGCACCTATGCATGTCTGGAGACAGATATTGCTTCAAACGATTTCTAAAACATTTTGAAAGAAGCAAGATATATAATACTTTGAATAATCATAATACGATTGCCATTCTACACTGGCAACCCACCCAAGCCCTGACCGGACTCGAAAGCTGGACCAGCGGCTGCAGACTCTCACCTGAGCAACGGGAAGAGGGTACAGATCCAGCCCTCGCCCCAAATCCACCGACCGGCCAAGAAGCGTGAGACTTCCCAGGGTAGAACCAGGACGCAGAAAAGAAAGTCCGCAACGCAGAGGCTAGAAATAAAAGATGAGAGTTATATATATGTATGTATACATATATATATATATATATATATATATATATACATATATATATATATATATATATATATATATATATATATATATATATATATATATATATTTATAATTATTCATCCTTCTGTCACTCTCTATCGAGTGACAACTGTGAAAACATTTCGAAACTCGACTAAATCTCTCTCTCTCTCTCTCTCTCTCTCTCTCTCTCTCTCTCTCTCTCTCTCTCTCTCTCTCTCTCTCTCTCTCACCTGATGATGAAAGCAGCTGTGACGTTCCTCACGCGGGGACACCTGAGCAGGGCCAATATCGTCAGGAAGTTCCCGGTCAGACCCATGACCATGTATCCTATGAAGAGTATAGCGATGAACCTCGCCACTCCCGTCGACATCCTACAGGATAAATAAATAAATAAATACGTAAATAAATAATAAAAGACAATAGATAACATATAGACAGATATATGAGAGCAATCAGGCTTCTCCTTTCCTTTTTATTTACGGAAATAACACGAAATATCAACCAGAAATCTAAGTGCTGTGTTATTTTCCGGGCGTCGGGTCACGTTTTCCAACCGCTCTCTCCAAATGTAAACAAACGCGTTCCTCTTCACTCCAGACTGATTCAGAAATCGGGGCAACGAACTCGTTATCACGCTTATTAACTTCTCCCGGGTTGAATAATGCGAGAAGTATAATTACCATATATAAGTGGGATTTTCCACGATGGTAATTTAATTAGTTTTTCATTTGTCACAGGACATATACGAACGAATGTCGATAAAGTTATATTAAGACTGGAAACGACATCGTAGATCTGGCTAGACGTAGATCTTGTTGTTTTCATAATAATTCTCACTCGCATATCTCAATTTTAGTTGTAAGATTAACTTACGGAGAAATAATGATTCTCATTACCATAAAAAACACGAATTAAAAAAACTTTTTATTATGTTAAAGTCGGAACTTTCAAATCCGACAGCTTAATGAAGATCTCGGGTGGAAATAGATTACTGCCCATGAAAAAAATTAATTGAAAAATGATTTAATCTAATTAATATCCAACGACGCTCACACCTGTTAAGGATTCTTCCACGTGATTCTTGTTATGACTCTGTCGGTAAGAATAGCAGTAGGCCTAAGCTTTGGAGATTCTAATTATACTTTATAGGCTTATTATTCTCCAGCTGTAGGATTCGATTTCAAATCAAATTAGACGCTAGAAGTATAGCACAATAAAATGTCTTACAAATAAATAAAGAGATATAATGAATAAATTTATGAGAATGCTAAAAATTAATTAAAAGACAACAAGCTTTGAGAAAGACGACTGATAAAAGAGTAATATTAAAAAAAGCGAGAATTTTGATAAATGTACAAAGAAGGAATAAGACTTGGGAAGCTAACGGTAAAAAAATATATAGAAATAATAATATAAAAAAAAACGAAACAAACAGGAAACACGAAAAACAAGTGGGATCACCAACAAAGGATTGGATGACATCCTTACAGGATTAGGATCAATCGTAGGAGGCCTCCATAAAAGGAGCCTAGGGGGATTGTCTTGGACCCAAAGGGGTATCGAATGCCACTAAAGGGTTGATTAAGGGGGGATCAAGATCACTCTTAAGTGGTACGGTGGCATTTTTTTTTATCTTTTATTTTTTCCTCTTCAACGCTGTGACTTTCAGAGAGAGAGAGAGAGAGAGAGAGAGAGAGAGAGAGAGAGAGAGAGAGAGAGAGAGAATAAAGGAACAGAGTAAAATGACTTCGTCACTTGACATACAAGACACCTAGAGAGAGAGAGAGAGAGAGAGAGAGAGAGAGAGAGAGAGAGAGAGAGAGAGAGAGAGAATAAACATGAAAGGAGACAAAATAGATGAAAACAGAGGAGCAGAGACTAAAATAAATTAACGTTACGTAAACCTATGAAACAGATTTTATATAATAAGAATTCTATGAAACAGATCTTATGTAAAAGAATTTTATCTCATTCATATTCCTTAGGTGCGTTCAATTCCACACTAATGAGATCGTCCAAGTGGCTTTAATCTTCAAATCAGTGACACAAACAAAACAAACCTACGTATTCCAAGAGACACTAGCATAAAACAGCACTTAGAATCTAAAGTCAGTATCTATTGGGTGACGACACTCTTATTGTGAAATTCACATTGGAGATAATAATTTTCAATTACGATTAATTTGTTAAAACTTCTGATAATTAGTTATATTTATAGAAGATGAGTCATAATCTAAAATGTTTCTTAATCAATGTCATTAAATAAGTACATATTATATATATATATATATATATATATATATATATATATATATATATATATATATATATATATATATATATATACAGACTGTTTCTTTTCTAAGATATAACAAAATGCACGGTTAGAATGATATTAGAACTTACATATTCCTAGTTAATTCTTCTATTTTACTCTAAAATTAACTACCCAAGTAATTAATACATTTGTCAGTAGAAGCTGGATTAATTTTGTTGGCATGCAGGGCTATACTTAAAATTATTATTTATTTAATGAGAAGATGCATGAACCGACTGGTTATTAAAAATGATCAAGATTTCACTCAATTTGTATTGTTGAGCTAAAAAAAGTCTCTCACTTCAACTACATTGAGCTACTACTGTCATTTCAGTAAATCCTAATACCAAACCATTTTAATTACAATAAACTTCTGTAATGCCATTAATGTAATTCTACTCAGTTCTTTTAATTCCAATAATGAACAACTTGCAATCATTCTGCCAAAGTTCATCCTCACTGAACTATTGCAATTTCACTAAATAATTGAAATTCCACTACGTAATTGAAATTTTACTAAACTACTGCAATTCCCCTAAACTACTGCAATTCACTAAATAGCTGTAATCCCACTGAACAGCTCCAACTCCCCCAAACTACTGCAATTCCTCTAAACTACCGCAATTCCTCTAAACTACTGCAACTCCACTAAACTTCTGTAACTCCACTAAACTACTGCAATTCCACCTACTGCCATTCCTCTAAACTACTGGAATTCCATTAAACTACTGTAACTCCACTAAACAACTGCAACTCCACTAAACTACTGCTGTTCCACCTACTGCCATTCCTCTAAACTACTGCAATTCCAACAAACTACTGCAGTTCCAATAAGCTACTGCAATTCCCCTAAATAATTGCAGTCACAATGACCGTAATTTCACTAATTTACTGCACTTGCACTAAACTACAGCAATACCACTAAACTACTGCCATTCCACTACACTACTGCCATTCCTTGCACAGATTCACTCAATTGTACCACCTCGTGACCCACTTGGCAATTTCGGAGTCAAAGACTTCGTAGTCCGTGAAGTCTTCGTAATCCGTATACCGGCCTCCGGGACCCCACACCCCAAGGGTTTCGTTTTCGTAGTCCATAGTCCGGCAGGAGGAGGAGACTTGTCTAGGAAGACTGCTAAAGAGCTTGGGAAGGTCAAGTTTAGTTCTCAGGAGGGGACTTGTCTAGGAAGACTACTACAGAGCTTGGGAAGGTCAAGGCTAGTCCTCAGGGCTGTGGCGAAGAAGGCTAGGAGGAAGACCCCGAATTAAGGACCAACAGGAAGCTGATAATAATAATGATAAGACTTTGATAAGGAATGTAGAAGTTACTGACTGTCCAGTGTTTAGAGGAAATCCTGTGGCTTATCCTGTTGATAAGTTAAGGAATTCTTGACGGTGAATCGGAAGTGATCTCAGTTATAATTAGTATGACGAAAGTGAGAGAAGAATAAATAATTTCTGTCGGTGAAACTGAAGCTGAATATTCAACAAGGAAAATATGGAATGACGAAATGACTTCATTCAAAGAATACAAATTTCAGAACGAAATTTTGCGGAAATATTCGATTCTCAGAGACATGAGTAGGATAAAGATATTTTAGGAAAATGCATAAATATGTATAAAATATGAACACAGAATTTGAAAAAACAAGAAACGAGATAGAAGTAACCAGAAAGTCGCCACAGAAAATGAGAATGATTGACTGTATGTTTTCTAGGCGTCGCAAAACGGCAGGGAAGGAGAGAAATAGGGAGTTTTAAGAAGGTGCTAATCGGGAGGAAAATTTGAGGCGAAAGTATCCCTCCTTGTGGTCGACTCTTAGCTCACTGCCAGTCGTGGTTTCTGCTCACGGTGAGGTCTGTAACAAAAATAGAAAAGAATTAGTGGTATGTGAGATTTTATGGGGAAATGATAATCTCTCTCTCTCTCTCTCTCTCTCTCTCTCTCTCTCTCTCTCTCTCTCTCTCTCTCTCTCTCTCTCGTAACATCACAGCCTGAGGGTAGTCATCCCAGAATCATGTAGAAAGAAAGAATTAAAAAAATGAAATGACTCTATATAAAATTATATAACATTCTGTAACAATCGGTGCTTCCATTATTATGTTAGCTGTCTCTCTCTCCAATAATTACATAAAGATAAAAAATTCTGTAACAATCAGCGTTTTTACGCTGGTATGAGGTTTGTTCAATCTAACCTAAAGTTCATTATGGTCGAGATGGCACAGGGAAACGATACAGAAAATAAAAGTTTAATCCCACTGTTTATCTTAGTTCCTGCAGGAGACGAAGGACTTGTCAGTTATAATTCCCCCTTGGGAGTAAATGTTCCCAAGATATAGAGCACTGGTTATTAAAAGATATTAGTGGCTTAATATTCGCGGATATAAAAAGTCACACGTAACCAGATTAAGCACTGACGAACGTCAGATGAGAATCAAGTTACTTTTCGGGTACAACGGAGCGTAAAAAAGAAACGCCAAGCGAAAGGAACGAAAGGAGTGCCATAGGAGAAGGTCATGTGATCCTACTACGGCCGGACTGGGAGACTGTCCTGGGACTGTCTTTCTGCCCATCAGTCCGTCAGACATTCATCCGTCTGTTGATGGAAGGGATCCCATCCTTTCCAACATCCCCAGTCCGCTCTCCCAAAAACAGTATCTGTTTATAATATATCTTTCGCGGCTTCCAGTTACAGAATGGACTTTATCAAGGGATGTATTACGCTCTCAGGTGATGTGAAAGAATGGCCTTTATTGCCTTGTGTTTGATGTGGATGTTTTGTTAGGCATAAGTACGATGTTATCGAAACAACGGGAGAAAACTGATAAAACAAGGATAAGGACACTGTGGAAAATATGCCGTTATCAATAGATTTTCTGGATTTCCATGAATATTGACAGGTTATTATTATCATTATTATTATTATTATTATTATTATTAATGAGGAAGCTACGCTGTTACCAATAGATTAACACCTACTGGTAAAAACGAAGACGTCTAAGATATTATTATCATTATTATTATTATTATTATTATTATTATTATTATTATTATTATTATTGAAGAAAATGAAGCTGTTACAACAGACTTTCGAAGACTGGCCAGATATTATTATTATTATTATTATTATTATTATTATTATTATTATTATTGAAGAAAATATGCTATTATCAACGAACTTCCTGGAAGACTTGAAGACTGGCCAAATATTATTATTATTATTATTATTATTATTATTATTATTATTATTATTATACACACTAGGCCATGGGGAGGGGGAGGGTGTCTGCCGAAATTTCAAATACCCATGTTATGAAACCTAACCATTACTCAACAACATCACAACACACTACAACAGGCACAACCGTTTTACCAAAATGTCGACGCTGATGAAGAGACACCCTTATCCAAGGATTATAATTCCTCTTCCTCAATGAAAACATCCTGAAAGGATTATAAGAAAAAAAGGATACGAAAGGATAACAGCGATATATCTGTTACTAATGAATGGGTGAAATCCTATAGCCTGATATTATTATGACGGAGTAGGGTGACATGTTAAGACGACTTGTAACCAGACTCTCTCTCTCTCTCTCTCTCTCTCTCTCTCTCTCTCTCTCTCTCTCTCTCTCTCTCTCTCTCTCTCTCTCAACTTATTTTCTTTCTTTCTTTTTCCTTTTACGTAGTGAATGTGTGTGTGTATGTATGT
>NC_089755.1:59166797-59171797 GCF_040412425.1 Macrobrachium rosenbergii | reverse complement strand
AAGAGGTTTGAAATATAAAAAAACTCGCAGAATTGTCACACCAGATTTCAGACACAAATTCATGAATAACAAGAGAGAGAAAGAGAGAGAGAGAGAGAGAGAGAGAGAGAGAGAGAGAGAGAGAGAGAGAGAGAGAGAGAGAGAGAGAGCTGTATTGAGATTCGTACTAAAACTAAATCTGTAGATCAAGTTTCAGGTTGGCGGTCGAGAAGATACGAGAGATAATAATAATAATAATAATAATAATAATAATAATAATAATAATAATAATAATAATAATAATAATAATAATGAATATTATAATTATTCTTTGGGTATGGAACCATCTCTTATTGCAGTAACGTTGAAACGAACAATAACATGCTCCAATGAAATCAAAACTATTATCCTTCAACCTACATAAGCCGCAACACAATAAATAAATCCTTTGATCTCATAAAAAAATCAATTCAGACAAACGTTTGGAGCAAAGAAAATAAACAAACGTTCCCCAGAGGAGCTGAGAACATTTGTCTCGAGTGACGTAACGACCTTCTTCTTCTTTTAAAGTTCCCTATGGCGCTCATAGAACATAATAAGTGGTAATATGGCTAAGTCTGAGATAAACTCTGGTTACTTGGGGTACCTCTGTCCTTTCTCATACTCCTATGGTCTCTCCCACTTCCTCTGGTACCTCCCACTTCCCCTGGTGCCTCCCCCTTCCCCTCCCCCTGGTAGGCGATTCTCGATCTAGCAGAGCATAAAACAGCATTTAAGAGTTGGAAGCCTGAAGATGCTATCACGTATCTCGAATGAAGGCCACGTGAGGTTCCGTATATGATGCTGTGTGTGAGAAAGTGTAGAGTAGCAGATCGGAGTTGGTGGAGTAATGTACTCCTACTCCTCCTCCTCCTCCTACCACGGAAGAAGAAGAAGAAGAAGAAGAAGAAGAAGAAGAAGAAGAAGAAGAGAAGAGAAGAAGAAGAGAGAGAGAGAGAGAGAGAGAGAGAGAGAGAGAGAAACCCGAGTCGCAGGGACAGCTGTTCCTCCTCAGAGAGATCGTCTTCTCCAGCTAGAATTGTCACGGGCGATTTCAATCTTCTCGTCTCTTCTCCTTGCTTCTTTCTGCGATAAAAGTAGGAGCTGGAATAAGGCGCGAATAAAAAAATGATTAGCGGATCATCTCCCTTCCCGATGAAGGCCCGGGCCATAAACTGTCGATGTTCGTCCGCAGAGAAAGCAAATAAAAATCGGTTTGTGTTTTATGAGACAATCCCACTTACGCACCGGCTATAGCAAGGGTGGGGAGTCCTCTTGGAATTTTTGTGATATGTAGCTTATTTTGGTATAAATAAATAATATTTCCATTGTATATTTTATACCTAGGTGGGCATGAATGAATTCTAGGTTGTGCGAGGATAAACAAAATCCGATAAGTTCACAGGCTGCAAAACAAAATAATTATCTTGTTAAAGGCATCTGCGAATGAGTAAGTAGAGGATAGCGATAACACGTGGAGAAGTGGAAGAGGGGAACGAAAGTGGAGCCCAATTCTCGACGAAAAAGATAAAAAAGGGGGGAACCGGGTTATAACCAGATAAGACGGTAATCTGGTTCAGTCTTCACAAAAGCGAAACAATTGACTGTCATCTCAGAGTACCACAAAGAAGGGCGGAATGACAAAGGATATCGCTTTCTATGTTAGTTTTGTTTGCAGGATGCTTTGTGACAATGACTATTGCATTATTCTTCTTGCATTTTAGTACATTTTTATCTGTTTATTAACCCATTTTATCTTTTTTAATAAGAGAGATTTCTTCTTTCTGTAATTCCCTTTACCTCCTCTTACTTCTTCCTAATGAACACCATAATGTTCTTTGGAAGCTTGAATTTCAAGTCAATGGCCCCTGTGGTGGGCTTGTTCCTTATGGATAGGGTTCATCTTCTGGACAACACCAATAATAATAATAATAATAATAATAATAATAATAATAATAATAATAGAGTTAGTTATTAGTTCCGGAACGTATATAGATTTCTTCGCAAAGCTTTCCTCTCTCTCTCTCTCTCTCTCTGAAGGAAATAACATAGACAGCACTACCAGTAATTTGTGTCAAGTTATAGACAAAATTCACTCAGCATCTCTGATAACATTCTATAAAACTACAGACTTATAGGCCTCCAGAAGTTCACTGGGTATAATAAAAAGGCGTGAACAAGAGGTATAATATTTTTTCAAAATATTTCCCCTACTTTGTCTGCAGATGGATAAAGTAAAGTGTTTTTAAAAAGATTTAAGTGGGGCTAACCTAGAGAGGTTCAGATTTTCTACTGGTGTGTCCTTACGAGTAAATCAAAATTCTTCTTAACTCTCTCTCTCTCTCTCTCTCTCTCTCTCTCTCTCTCTCTCTCTCTCTCTCTCTCTCTCTCTCTGAATTATGTATCATAAAGGAATTAACACAGATTCGTCTCAATGTATACTAGCGTATTTCTTTTAACTTGATAATAATAAAATGATCGTCAGTTAGTATTGATATTCATATCTGATTCCCTCTGTTAGTCAAACGAGAGAGAGAGAGAGAGAGAGAGAGAGAGCACAATACACATCAGACAAGAGGAAAAATTACCAACATGATCCAGCAATTAATTAGAATTGAATAAAGAAATTCTTGGGAATTGCATTGACTCCCTTAGGTTGAGAGAGAGAGAGAGAGAGAGAGAGAGAGAGAGAGAGAGAGAGAGAGAGAATGCCACCGATGACAAACGTGGTGATGGCAGAAGAGATTATCAAAGGACTTTCAAATGTGAGCGTAAGCGGATGAAAAAGTCTACGGTATTCACACTCCACATTACAGGTATTCCATGAACTGGCAAAGATCAATTTCGAAAAGAAGGAATTAAATTGATTTACCAGGATATCTCTGACGTGAATTTTTGATAAATAAACTTGCAACGGACTTGAGCAGCCAGATTCAAGCAGCAGTGTGGTCCAAATGACGCCCAAAATCACAGTTAGAACCAGAGTAAGTCAAGCATCAGATTGGAACGTGACCAGACCATCGGCTATTAAGTTTCACGGCTGATTCAGCGGAATTTGGTGACCAACGCCGTTTCTGAAACTACTGTTCCTCCTCTCTCTCTCTCTCTCTCTCTCTCTCTCTCTCTCTCTCTCAACCTAAGGTAGAGGACGCAGCTAAACACAAAGGGGTTAAAATGGCCTATAAAAATTAGGGATTTCCTCCATCAATACAAGATGTAATTTAAAGCCAACTCTCTCTCGCTCTCTCTCTCTCTCTCTCTCTCTCTCTCTCTCTCTCTCTCTCTCTCTCTCTCTCTCTCTCGACCTAAGGGAGAAATGAAGGCAGCTAGAAACAAAGGGTCTAAAATGGACTATTAAAATTAGGGCTTTTCTCCATCAAAACAAGATGTAATTTAAAGCCAACCCTCTCTCTCTCTCTCTCTCTCTCTCTCTCTCTCTCTCTCTCTCTCGACCTAAGGGAGAGAGGACGGCAGCTAGACACAAAGGGGCTAAAATGACCTATAAAAATTAGGGCTTTCCTCCATCAAAACAAGATGGCAATTTAAAGCTAACAGTCGTAAATCATTTCACTGGACGATAAAGACTTTTTTTTTTTTTTATCAATTTCCCTTTTCTTTCTCTTCTAGTTTTCTCATCTCCTGTTTCTTATTCTTCTTTTTTTACTTTCTCGTCCTCCTTCGACCCAAGGCCGGCCGTAAACAGGTGACAGGGGGACAGTGGGAGCTGCCGATTGACAGACAGTCAGGGGCGGTCTCAAATATCCCTTCCGTCCGAGCGGTGTTAACGAGATTGACAGATGGGATAAGGAGATTTTTGCATTTTGCGTTTTAAGAATTCCGTCAGGAAGGTTTTCCCTTTACGCGTTTTGTAGCCTCGGTAATATTAGTGTTTCTCTGGTAACTTTTTTTTAAAGACATGATTCAAAAAGGTTAACAGAAAATTTACTTTCACTTTTTTGTAATATACCTGTTACCTGTCGTACCTGTATTTATTTTTATTATTGTTGTCATTGTCTCAAGCATTTTTATCTAGCTATTTATTTATCTATCTATCTATATATCTATCACACACACACACACACACACACACAGACCTCAGCCTCTAAACACGCCAACCAAAAAACTACACACAAGCTCCCAGGCCAATACCGCTGATAGCGGCGTCGCCGTGCCTAAACACAAACAATCTTCTTCTTCTTCTTCTTCTTCCTCCCCTTTTGGCAGCCACGGGATAAGACGAGCTTCCACTCACCAACCCCCCCACCCCAACCACAAAACCCCCAGCCGCCTCACACGCTCAAAGCTCCTCATAAAACTCATTTAACAAGGTCTTCCAACACATATGGCATGGGAGCTTCTTCTTATTCTCCTTCTTCTTCTTCTTCTTCTTCTTCTTCTTCTTCTTCTACTTCTACTCGTCTTTCCACGGCAAGTGTTTTTGTATATTGCGTTGCATCCGGGATTGGGTTTCTCACTCTCTCTCTCTCTCTCTCTCTCTCTCTCTCTCTCTCTCTCTCTCTCTCTCTCTCTCTCTCGTTTGGTATGCTTATATTTTACTCCGTCATATAAATAATAATAAATTTCAGGCTCGCAGTCCCACGCGTGTTATTGTTGTGGGGGAGAGAAGGAACTATGGCTTCAATTGACTATACTTCTTAATGGCAGATGCGAACCATTTATGTTATTCGTATGTGCGTCGAACAAATAGATTATATTGCCGATGTTTCAAAGATGAACGCAATGAACAATACTCTCTCTCTCTCTCTCTCTCTCTCTCTCTCCCTCTCTCTCTCTCTCTCTCTCTCTCTCTCTCTATATCTCTCTATATATATATATATATATATATATATATATATATATATATATATATATATTATATACCAAAAGAAAATGAGAGATTAATTTATACTTACTTTCTTCAGCGTTATGAAAAAGTCCCTCCAATATTAAAGACCGTGTCAGCCTTCTCTTAATCTGCAAAG